>NW_028176158.1:0-2500 GCF_949987555.1 Borostomias antarcticus
TCTCTCTCCCCCCTATCTCTCTCCCTCTCTCTCCCTCTCTCTCTTGGGAGGAGGTGGAGGTGGAGGCAGGAGCAGCCCATAGCTCGGGAAGTAGGCAAAGTCCCCGGTTCCATCCTAGCCTGAACAGCTTGAGCAAGACACTGAACCCCCCAAATTGCTGGCGTGCCTTCACCTCACAACAGGAAGGTCTCCGGGCCTTTTTGGACCGAGTTTCCATGTTCTCCTCGTGTTTGCAAGGGTTCCCTCCCAAAGAACCCGATACGAAAAACATCGAAGACGAAGAAGGACTCGGTTGGTCCCCGTGACGCGTCCCCTACACGCTGTCCACCATCTTCTGCTCCTAGCTGTCTCTGGGGGAGGGACGACCCGAGGACAGGTTAAGCGCAGAGAGCTTTTCATCGGCGACTCTAAATGTATGTGTGAATGTGTGTGTGTGTGTGTGTGAGTGTGTGTGTGTGTGTGCTCCCCAGTTCACGTGTTTAAAAAAGTGTGCTGTGTGACAAATAAATATTTCCTTCTCTTTCTTTCCTCTCTCTCTCTCGTTCTCACTTAACTGGTAAACATTGTAACCAGTATCCAACTTTACTTCTCTCTGTCTGTCCCATTTCTCTCTCTCCAACTCCATCTGTTCTTCACTATCCCATTGTCTTTTGTTTTATACCGTGCGTGTGTGTGTGTGTGCGTGTGTGTGCGTGTGTGTGTGTGTGTGTGCGTGTAGGAACATCGTGCATTCCACTGTTCATTCCTAAACCAACCCACTCTAGATTTGGGAAAACAATTATCAGGAGAGACACGGATCACGACTTCCTGGAAATGACCCACAAACCATCACACTGCCTCAGAAGCAGGAGAGGGAACGGAGAGAGGGAGAGAACAGACAAAGACAGAGAGAGAGAGAGAGAAGGGAAAGAGCGAGAGTGTGCGTGAGAGAGAGAAAGAACAGAAAAAAAGAAAGAATGTAGCTGGATTTCTTGGAGAGATGGCTCGGCCGGAGACCAGTCCGGAGCTTGTCTCCGTGTTGCTAAGCTGCGCCTCGGAGCCAAAGTACGCACACTCCCGACATCGCTATTACCCTAACCCCTATCAACCCCGCGGCGATAAGGAAGGCTGTGGCCTAGTTCTGCCTGGGATGGCCTGCGCTATGCTGTGGGGGATAGGGGCTGCGGTCTCCCTACGCAAACTCCCAGTGATGTTGAACACGCCTTGACAGAACAGCAGACGGCCGAGCTCCAGCTGGAGAGACGCGCCAGAGACCACCAGACTTTATCACCATCAGCTGTATCTGCCGACCGAGCAGAACGCTTGGCAGTAGACCTTCAAAGACCCAGATTTCGAGACCCTGGCGCCCGCCCGTACAGGACGGAAAAATCGAACGGCCGCTCCCTGTATCTGCAAACAATCGTCAGGCTCTAGACGCCGGCTCGAGCGTTCCTTGGCACGGTCACTCTCTACGGGGACGCGGGGCTCGTCACGGTCACGGCTCCTCTCGGATTTCTGGCGGAGTGATCTCCCCTCTACTGACAGAGGCGGCGACTGAGGTGACTCCGCCCTTCCTCCGGCGGCGTAACTTTTGGGAGTCACTTTACTGTCGAAGACTGCGATGTTCGGTTCCCTTACTCTAGACAAAATGTGCTTATTGTAAGTTTCTGTACTTAATGTAAGTGGATAATGTACTTATTGTAAGTGGATAAAGGTGTCTGCTAAATGAATAAAATATCAAATGTGAGACGAGCTGAAGGTCAGTACAAGCCTTCCACCGGGGCCTGCGCACCAGTGCATGCTGGGAAATGAGGTCATCCGTCAGCAGGGAGACAGCAGCGGGCCGAGGGAATGCATCAACTATGCGCTAATGTTACAGGAGGACATGTGTAGCATAAGGATACATGTGAGGAATGAGAAACTCAAGCATGCGTTAGTTGGCATGCGCCGTCAGAGAGGGGTGAGGTGGCACTGAGGCGGGTGAGTGGCGAGAGGGCGAGCGATGAGTTGCCAGGGGGAGCGAGAGTCCGACCGCCGGACAGCTGGCCCTCTGTGGGCGGGGCGCTACTCCACGCACACCTCGGAATCACACTGGGGGAATTCTGCGCTAGTGTAGGAAACATACACACACACACACACACACACACACACACTTATCCCTGTCCTACTTTCTTCCCCTTGTATGTAAAATCAATGCTGCCCTCCCTCCACACATACACACACACACACACACACACACACACACACACACACACACACACACACACACACACACACACACATACACACACTGACGACATTGGACACTTCACACGACACAGAGAGCTCCTCTGACCCTGGCTCTCTCAGGCTCTTGGCGCTGATGGACTGCAGAGTGCAGACTAGGGTCTATAACCAGACTAGGGTCTATAACCAGACTAGGGTCTATAACCAGACAAGGGTCTATAACCAGACAAGGGTCTATAACTAGACTAGGGTCTATAACTAGACTAGGGTCTATAACCAGACTAGGGTCTATAAC
>NW_028176158.1:7500-15000 GCF_949987555.1 Borostomias antarcticus
CCTCTCTACCTGCTAGCACACACGGATACAGCTCTCTACCTGCTAGCACACACGGATACAGCCCCTCTACCTGCTAGCACACACGGATACAGCCCCTCTACCCGCTAGCACACACGGAGACTCTCTACCTGCTAGCACACACGGATACAGACCCTCTACCT
Organism: Borostomias antarcticus; assembly: GCF_949987555.1. Taxonomy (NCBI): domain Eukaryota; kingdom Metazoa; phylum Chordata; class Actinopteri; order Stomiiformes; family Stomiidae; genus Borostomias; species Borostomias antarcticus. The sequence goes on from NW_028176158.1 coordinate 7,662, forward strand.
GCTAGCACACACGGATACAGCCCCTCTACCTGCTAGCACACACGGATGGCATCAGTCTAGTTAGCGGGTTAATTTGGGGGTTCGTGCATCGGTGGAAAAAGCAAACACGGGTTTTCATGGTGGTTGGATTCGGGGCCCTAGCAGAGGAGAGCTGCAGAACAGAACAGAACAGAGCAGAGCAGAGCACAATAAAGCAGAACATAGCTGAACAGAGCAGAACAGAACATAGCAGAGCAGAACAGAACAGAACAGAACAGAACAGAACAGAGCAGAGCAGAACAGAACAGAACAGAACAGAGCAGAACAGAACAGAGCAGAGCAGAACAGAGCAGAGCAGAGCACAATAAAGCAGAACATAGCAGAACATAGCAGAACAGAACAGAGCAGAACAGAACAGAGCAGAGCAGAGAAGAGCAGAGCAGAGCAGAGAAGAGCAGAGCAGAGAAGAGAAGAGCAGAGCAGAACAGAGCAGAGCAGAGCAGAGCAGAACAGAACAGAACAGAGCAGAACAGAGCAGAGCAGAGCAGAGCAGAGCAGAGCAGAGCAGAGCAGAGCAGAGAAGAGCAGAGCAGAGCAGAGCAGAACAGAACAGAACAGAACAGAGCAGAACAGAGCAGAGCAGAGCAGAGCAGAGAAGATAAGAGCAGGTCAGGCCAAATCAGACCAAACCAGACCAGAGCAGAGCAGCCATGCCCTAGGGACTAGCCCAGTGTGACCTGACCGCATGACATGTGACACTGCAGCATTAACACATGACCCCGGACTCATTTGCAGAGGGCTGACGGCAGACTACTGGAGAGGTCTTGTCTGTCTGAATGATGACCAGGAGGAGGTCACTCTCAACCAGGACAGAATGATGACCACGAGGAGGTCTCTCTCTACCAGGACAGAGTCCAGAGAGAGACGCGTGGGAAGTGAACGATAGAAGTGTAAAGAACCAAAGTGCACTGAAGCGTCTCTCTAGTGAACTAATAATGTCTAGAGTGGAAATTCTGCCACAAAACTGAACTGCATGAAACCTCCAATAAATCTGCCTTATTGAGTCTCTCTCTCTCACACACACACACACACACACACTTTTGAAGTTAAAAATACTTCCTTTTTGAATTAAAAGCTGATGGCTAAAACAAGATCATGAGAATCCATAAAAACAAACATTTTCCGCTGTGGAAATTTCCAGAACAAACTCACGAGAGAGATAACTTGAAAGCAGCGTGTTTGGCTCCTGGCGTTGTGTCCCTGAGTTAGCGTGATGGAAACAGAGGGAAATGATGTTGTTGGAGTTGAACCCAATTAGCGTTCACGCTAATGCCACAGCTCAGCTGTGGGCCTCATCTGTTAATCACCACAACCAGAGAGATAAGGGCTGCGTACTGCGTACTATACTGCGTACTGCATACTATATAGTATGCCAAAACAGGATGTAGTATGGCCTAATACATAGTATGCCACCTGCAGTATAGCAAAAAATACCAGGATGTCCTACTACATCCGGTCGTATTTTGCAATATGCAAGCCAGCAGGCTTTTCTGGCTATTCTGACCCACAATCCTGTTCGCAGCGGAAATGTGCGTCACATGTGCGAGTCGTGACAGCTGTAGACGAATGTTGCGTTATGGACAGCGACGGATGTGGGCAAATTTCAAGGCGCAATGTTATGACAAGGTAGTACGTCCCAATTGGATGCCTACTGCTTGCAAAGTACGTACTTTCTAAGGACAGCTGTAGTAGGTACTGGTAGTAAGAAGTAGAAGTATGCGATTCGGAACGCAGCACTGGGGTTGCCCTGCAGAACGTCCAATACGTCTTCTCATGTCTCACGCAGGCCAGGATGGGAGAGCAAGCCTGAGCAAAACCAGTCTTTATATCACTTTCACAACAATGAACGTAGACGACACGCAGAGATAGAGAGACCTAGAGCAGCAAGGTCTGGGTTTCCTCGGATGACTGATTAGACGAAGTGAGAGCAAGGGAGGAGAAAGAGAGATGTGTGTGTGTGTGTGTGTGTGTGTGTGTGTGTGTGTGTGTGTGTGTGCCTGACCACTGCGGACTGCTGTGAAGGACACAAATGAATTAGGTGACCATCCCCTGTATAAAAAAAAACATTCCAGACACATTTTTATTCTTTCCACTTTCGTCAGCGCAAAAGTTCCAACAACCAGGTAGAATAGGAGACGTACAAAGGTCTCTCAGTCTGGAATCAACCCCCCTAACAATCACACACTGTCTGGGCCTCAAAAATGCCTCTAATTCCATTCAGACATGAGAAAAAATTACGTTTACATAGCTGCCATCGACCAAAAACCGACACATACTTTGGCACGGAGAGTGCTATTGTTGTGTGGGGGTGTCACTTTACAATTTGACATCCTTTCCATGACATATATTTACAATAATGTGTTTAATTCTATGAAACCTGATCCTGGCTTATGTGGTAAACAGTCTGAAAATGAGAAGGTGTGGTGGATTGAGGGATGGAGGGAGAGAGGGAGAGAGGGTGGAGGGCGAGGAGGAATGCCCCTCCGGTTAGATGAGTGACATCTCAGATGACATGGGACTGTCTCGGGGTGTCACAGGGACGTCTGCTTCTGCTGGCACATGGAACGACGCTCTCTCTCTCTCCCTCCTATCTTTTCTCTCCCATCTTCTCATTTATTACCCCCCCCGCCTCCTTTCTGGTTTTATAGAGATTATTTGTTCCGTTTTCTTCCCTGCATTCACTCCCTCTCTCCCTCCCTCTCCTAGCTCGTCCTCGCGGTCTCTCTCTCTCTAGAAAGAGGCCGTCGGACTCTTGTGTTTGACAGACAGGGCCTGAGTGCCGTCATCCGCCCGGCCAGCTTTATCAAGAGCGTCACAGTGGAGCCGGAAGGCTGGCTTGTCTGGCTGCTCTCTCCCCTCACCGGAAATCTCAAGGGGGACAGGATGTGTGCGAGCGAGCGCGCGCGTGTGTGTGTGTGTGGGGGGGTGTTTAGCGATACGCAAGAGAGCAATCTGCTAATGATGGAAGAGTACCCACTAGACACCAATTAAAATGTGTTGGGACTATATTCTATAAGTGTTACCTTTGATCATTTTACTGGGACATTCTATCATCGAAATGCCCTTCAGAGAGACAACAACAAGACTTGACGTCAAGCAGTGTGAATGAGCTAGCATGTCTGTCCAGCGTTATCGCCACAAAGCTACATCTGAATGGTGTGACATGATGCCATAGGCAGTTAGTATGCTATGGCCTCACTAGAGTGCCAGCTACATGTTCCATTTCCGTGTCACTCGTCAGTAGATGGTTGACTGGTATGACAGACGATGTGGTTCGGATATGAGAGCAACATATCCGTCTTTAACGGTCAAACAAGCTACAGCGCAACGAGGGAAAATGACTGACGCAACCACAAAGTGTTGAGATTTAACACAATCAGGGATTTAACCGAGGAGATTAATCAAAGCCCCTGGCGGTTGGATCTGGAGCACAGCCAGCTCCACGGCATCGATTGGTTAACAGCATAAGGGCAGGAAACCATCCAGGGGTGGGGTGGGGGGGGTTCCGCTCCCTCCGCAGATCAATGGGAACACTGGGGGGGGGGCATCTAAAGATCCCCTCAGCGCAGCTCATCCATCCTTCCCTCCTTTAATCTACCCCTCCTCTTAATCCCCTGAGGTCCCAAACCTCTCACCTCATATCCTCCCCTCCAGGGATATGAGAGAAGGACCCTCGACTCGGGTCCGTCTGGATCAAGGGGGAACATAGCTGTCCGTAACACGCCGGATCAGGCTGAGTGGTAAAGCTGTGGAACACAAGGCCCCGCCCACATTTCCCACATCATCATTCTTTGATTCTATTCCTGATGTGATTTTCCTACCCAGAGGAGCTACAGGGGACAGGCCAGGGCAGGGACACAGGGGGACAGGCCAGGGCAGGGACACAGGGGGACAGGCCAGGGCAGGGACACAGGGGGACAGGCCAGGGCAGGGACACAGGGGGACAGGCCAGGGCAGGGACACTGTGGCCCATGGGGCTGGAAGGGATGTTGGGTGTGTTGTCCCGCTCATTCGTACCCTTTACTAGGACAATGCCAGCCTCACACACGGGTGCCACAAAGGCAACAGCACGTCTATGTGGAATGCACCTCAGCCTTTATGGACACACTCACACACACAGTGAGTAAAGACTGCAGAGCCTGGACTGCGTCTCTTCTTAACTATTCTTAACTGCACTCCGGTGGTGAGGGCGGCTGTAGCTCAGTTGGTAGAGCGGGTCGTTCAGTGATCGAAGGGTCGGCGGTTCGAATCCCAGCTCCGACTGTCCACATGTCGAAGAGTCCTTGAGCAAGACACCTAACCCCAAATTGCTCCCAATGAGCAGGTTAGCACCTTGCATGGCCGCTACCGCCATTGGTGTGTGTATGGGTGAATGAGAGGCCATTGTAAAGCGCTTTGAGTGCCGCTAAGGTGTAAAAGCGCTATATAAGTGCAGTCCATTTACCATTTACTCCGGTGTCATATCTGACATGATTTGAAGCATGACAAACACACCATCGGCCTTAGGAGTAAAAGCCTATACCCCACTGATATTCACTTTCATAGATATACCAGATGGTTTACATGCAGGAGACTCCTACACACACATGGAGCGCACACACACACACACACACACACACAGACAATCACCTCTTCCACATAACCGGGAGACAATAGGCTGCCCCTCATTCCTGCTATGGCCCAAATATAAGTAGCCAAGTTAAAAATAAAGGGGCAGGCATGTCGCACAGCTGTGAGATGCAGGGAGATTTGTGTGCTGTCAGTCCACTTAAATCAAAACAGCTGAGATGACGACGGACTGCCCGGCCCGCGTCGCCGTTTCACTCGTCTACCGTGATATTTCTCTCCTACGTCACTCTTTTATAATCTCTCCCCTGTTTCTGTCTTCACAATGTGTTTCTTACAGCCGCCTCTCTCTCTCTCTCTCTCTCTCTCTCTCTCTCTCTCTCTCTCCCCCTCTCTCTAAAGATAAAGCCGCCCACACCGACACCCCGGTTGGCAGACCAACACAGCAGCGCCGGCGGAACGGAAAGACATGATTCCAATTATGTCGAAATCTCTGACGTCACAAACCCCCACGCCATTTTTTCCTCTTCCGGCGGCGCACGCGCACCCAGAAACCGCGGCGAAATCTCACCGAAAGTCTCAAACAAATCAATCTGAAAGTCTTGAAGCCGTATTATATTATATTATATATTCCGTATTACGGAACCCGGGAGGGGGGTGACTGCTTGATTACAGACCCGACATGTCTGGTCACCCCAATCAGTCTGCCGACGGCGCTGAACGAATAGAGGCTACTCACCGCCGACCCCCGCGGCCCGGGGAACGAGGAGACTCGGAGGCTGTCAAGAGGTCACGGGCGCAGCAGGGCCGCCTGAGGAGAACGCTGTCGGCCTCTAATCGAAAAGGTCTGTTTCCTCCCCTCGGATGAGCAGGCCAGGCGGGAGAGATAGAGACACGTGAGACGATAGCCTTGAGTCGTGCTGCTGCCGCTTCTGAGGCCGAGAGCGGGAGAGAGAGAGCGGTAGGAGAGAGAGAGAGAGAGAGAGAGAGAGAGCGGTAGAAGAGAGAGAGAGAGAGAGAGAGAGAGAGAGAGGGAGAGAGAGAGGTAGAGAGAGAGCGGTAGAAGAGAGAGAGAGAGGGAGAGAGAGAGAGAGCGCTAGTCGTCTGCAGCTGGCTGGCAGGGGAGAGAGAGAGCGGTAGAAGAGAAAGAGAGAGAGAGAGAGAGAGAGAGAGAGAGAGAGAGAGGGATGGCTCCAACAGAGCAAAGCAATCAGGAGTGATCACCAAGCTTGGAGCTGAGTGAGTCTTCTAAACCCAAATCCCCCGACCGCCACTTACCCAGCCCCCCTCTCCATCGATGGCAGGCATGGAATCCAAACCTCTGTGCCAATCACAGTTCAGCAAGCAGACCCCGATTAGAGGTTTAGTTATGATTAGAGCACTTCATTCAGGAACCTTGACAATATTTTGAAAACCTAAGGCTTTGTTTTTACGGCTTCTGTTCAATGCCAGATTGTTGGGAGTGTCCGATAATTCTGGATTTGTGACTCGATTTCAGTTTCTACCAACAGCCAGGTTCAATCTGAAAAGAAGAACAGGGATAAATATGGATAGTTTGGTCTCTCTGTCCTCAATCCACATAGCAGAAAGAGAAACCTTGAGGCCTGTCACACGAAAGCTTCTTCCTTGAACCTGACTCCATCTCACCTCCCCAACGTCCTCCTGAGCTATGCCTCGTGGAAACATCTGCTAGAACACTTTCTACAGAACCGACTCTGTTAAAGTGCAGCGTTCCACTGATTTACCAACAGAGAGAGAGAGAGAGAGAGAGAGGAAGGGGGACATCTTAAATCAACACAGATTTAAGCACGGGTGTGACCTCATCGTGGGCCTCTAGATGCCAAACCTACAACGCCCCTCCACCAAAAAACCATCTGCCCCTCCCTCTCTGTCAATCATACAAGACATAAATACAGGAACGGTGCCTTGAGGGGAGCTTGCCAGAACAGGCAAGAGCAATCTATCACAGAGCAGTGAAAAGTGGGGTTTCTGGACCTGTCCGCTGCGGTACTGTGGGTAGAACCTGATCCTCTCTACGGCAGCCAGAACACTGTATACCTACTGTTCTGGAGATGGTGGCAGGCCAAACTCACCCCCGTAAATCTGTATGCAGCACCGCGGTGGACCACAGCCAGGAGAAGAGTCTGTCCCCACCTGACAAGGAGAGCCTGTGTATGTGTTCACACCTACAGTATGCACACACACACACACACACACAAACACACACACAAAGGGCATAAAATCCCAGCGGTGGCAGGCAACCAAGCTTCCTGCATGACCATTAAGTTGAATACATACAGTATTAAAGTTGAACTAGGCAAAGAGCCACACTCACCCTTAAGAAAGGATCATGTTTCTATTATTGCTTCTATGGAGACCATATGGTAACAGCATTATTAATACATGACATAGAGGGCTTTCTAATGCCAGAACTATGTCTAGAATCAAAATGCTTTGCCCCAAGTCAATTGGTCAGATTTGTCGTTTCAAAAGCCGTAAGTCGTCCGTGTAGTTCTGTCTGCGTTGTTTGTTTTGGAACGAGATCATTCGTCATGTCGAGCAGAGGAGAGGAGGCCTGACGTGTGTTCGTGAGAAGTGCTCATCCGCTCTCCGCCCCTCTCCTCCACCCCCATCCCTCCATCTCTCTATCCCTCCACCCGTATCCCTCCATCCGCATCCCTCCATCCCTCTATCCCTCCACCCGTATCCCTCCACCTCCATCCCTCCACCCGCA
>NW_028176158.1:20000-29677 GCF_949987555.1 Borostomias antarcticus
CATCCCTCCACCCTTCCACTCCTCCATCCCTTCCTCCACCCTTCCACTCCTCTATCCCTCCATCCACCCTTCCACTCCTCCATCCCTCCACCCTCCCACTCCTCTATCCATCCCTCCACCCTTCCACTCCTTCATCCCTCCATCCCTCCACCCTTCCACTCCTTCATCCCTCCATCCCTCCACCCTTCCACTCCTCCATCCCTTCCTCCACCCTTCCACTCCTCCATCCCTCCATCCACCCTTCCACTCCTCCATCCCTCCACCCTTCCACTCCTCCATCCCTCCATCCACCCTTCCACTCCTCCATCCCTCCCCCCTTCCACTCCTCCATCCACCCTTCCACTCCTCCATCCATCCCTCCCTACACCCTTCCACTCCTCCATCCCTTCCTCCACCCTTCCACTCCTCTATCCATCCCTCCACCCTTCCACTCCTCTATCCATCCCTCCACCCTTCCACTTCTCCATCCCTCCATCCACCCTTCCACTCCTCCATCCCCCATCCACCCTTCCACTCCTCCATCCCTCCATCCACCCTTCCACTCCTCCATCCCTCCATCACCCTTCCACTCCTCCATCCCTCCACCCCTCCCACCACCCTTCCACTCCTCCATCCACCCTTCCACTCCTCCATCCCTCCATCCACCCTTCCACTCCTCCATCCCTTCCTCCACCCTTCCACTCCTCCATCCCTCCCTCCACCCTTCCACTCCTCCATCCTCCCATCCACCCTTCCACTCCTCCATCCCTTCCTCCACCCTTCCACCCTCCATCCTCCCTCCACCCTTCCATCCCCCAATCCACCCTTCCACTCCTCCATCCCCCCATCCAGGCACACCCATTTATTTGCGTCGCTAGGGACGTCTGCAATCCAATTCCACACAAACAGATGTCATATATCAGCTTCACTCCTAGCGAGCCAAACGCCTCTTCAGAGAGGGAGGGAGAGAGAGGGAAAAAAGGAAGAGAGAGATAGAGGGAGGAAGAAAAGGAGATGAACAAAGGTTTGATCAGTTGGTCCGAGGAAAACAGCCTTTATCTGGAACAGGAAGAGAGAGTCACAAGACCTCACCCCATGTACACGACACACACGTGTACACACACACACATGCATGCACATACGCACGCACACACACACACACACACACACACACAACATGCACACACACACACACAACACAGCATGGTTGCATATCCAAAGACTATAATTTGGCTAACCAGGCTACTGTACACCCCCAGAACTCTTTTCAAAATCACATCCATTCTCTCTCTCTCTCTCTCTCTCTCTCTTTCTCTCTATCCCACCCACCGCCTCTCTCCCTCTTTCATCTCTCGAAGAAAAACAATACGGAAAGCTAATTCAACCACTTTGCCCCCGGGAAGCTATTCAGTACAGACTTGACTTTCCGGAGTATTCACAGAACGAGGCAGGCACAATGAGTGGTTGTCAGGTGAGCCCATTTTGATTTGTTGTTGCCGACCTACGCTTGTCAGTCAGGGAGGAGGGGGCGGAGTCTGTCATAAACCTAAGAGCTTGGCTTCAAAGACGTGAACGCATAGTGGGATTTGACAGGCTGAGGGAGTGAAATATTTTCAAAATGAACATATGAATAATGAACTGTATACAGTGATATAATAGACCGATTGTTTATCTTGTAATCACGTTGGGATTCTATATTATGCATGAATATTTGAAGATTTTTAATGTTATTTAGCAGGACAAAATAACTCAACTAAAGATCAACTAAACAGTGCTTCATAAATATATATACCAGCAGATCTACTGTCTCATGTGGAGTGTGTGCTGTACAGGTACACCTCATCACTGGTGGGCCCAGTCTATCTAGCTACAGTATAGCTAACACATAATGGCCTACCATGTACAGTACAGTAAGTAACATCTCTTTAACTATTGATCTACTGATAGTCATGTCTCTCTTATTAAGTATTTATCCCGTTAAGTTCTCTGTAAATGTTCCTAGCCAATAGATTTAAACATCTTCCAGGAGCTTGATCGTTTCATTGACACAAGGGAAACATTTTTACAGCTCACCTATTTCAGCCCCTGGGTAAACTGTTTTTTTTTGCTTCCCTCTGTAAAATGTAGGGGTAGGACTTATGTCCACCCCCCTTTGCTCTCTGTAAAGTGCGTTGTGTCGCCTCTGTGTATGAAATGCGCAATACGAATGAAGATAGATTTGATGGCACTCAGACGTGTGGGCTGAGGGATGACCAGGGCGCTGGGCTAGAGGACACGAGGGACAAGAGCAGAGGCCAGGCCAGTCACTCTTTCAAGACCTGAGTGACAGTGCCCCTCCCTCCCTGTCTTCCCCTCTCCAACCCCCCCCCCCCTCTCTGTCCCTCTCTGCCCCCCCCCCCCCCCACCTAGTGTCCTAGCCAGGCTTTGCCGTTCATGGTCCAAAGATCCAGATGAGCCTGTGATTATTCTGTGGCTGAACCGGCGCCAGTAAGAAAACATAATTGAAGAGAGTATGAGGTGCTATCTGCTACCACCCGGACCTGATCCTGGGGGTTGGACATGACAGGAATATAGACATGCTGACACCTGTATTTGGAATGTGGCAACTGACTCAGAATATTTGAGACATTATTTTGAAGTAAAAGAGTATCGATCCTGTTGCAAATATAATAATTGTCTGTTGATATTGTAAAGCACTAAGAACAACAGTGCCATCACTTACAGCTGCCTCCTGACTGATGTACCTTCTATGGACAGACTTTGCACTGATGTTGTGTTTGATTTTATGTATTTTGTTTTTGTACTGCTTTTTTGAACAGGTCATCAGGGCAAGGCACTGTTCTTAATTGACCTACCTGTATTATGAAGGGTAATGATAATTATCTAGTCTGAGAATGACGTATTATTGAAATCATTGAAAATAACTGGAATAATCAGTCTGGCCACTTATCAGTTGTTCTATGACATCATTCGGTTCCAGAGAATAGAGATCATCATATTGTTATGGTTTCAGACTCGGTAACCTTTATAATGTCATCCAATCAATTATGTCACAGAGGTGGGCCCAGTATAAATTGAACCTGCAGGCTTTCTTTGCTCAGCTTCGCTATGGATTTACTCTCACATGGTGATTGAGCGTTCCTCTCTGCGCCAAAAAGCCCCGGAGAGCCAGGAGCCAAGAAGGAGAAGGAGATATAGAGATATCGGACGTTGGCTGCTCCCTCAAGTGCTTCAAGTTCACCTGGAGGAGGAGGAGGAGGAGGAGGAGGAGGAGGAGGAGCGGCGGCTGGCGGACCAGACCGAGGGTCAGAAGGAGGCCAGAAGCCCCCGAAGCTGTGCTGTCTCCCCTGACGGGGCCGGCCTCCGAGGAGGGGAGCCTGGAAATGATTTCGACTGTAAGACCGAAACAGCATAAACATAAAGGTTAGTAAAATAAGGTCAACTTAAGAGAAGATCAACTTTGACCATAATAATATGCTCTTTTGGGCTTAAAACACAAAAAGTGGAAGCCATGAATTATCATCAAATACTGTATAGCCTAATTACCCCCCGAATTAAATAAAATGAATTTCATTGCACTTGCACTTGTATTGCATATTTTCACCTGAATATATTTTAGCTAGAATAAGTAAAACAACATTTCTTTTTTGCACGACAAAAGGACAGGGGGGGGGGTAGGGGGAGGGGGGGGCTGATGTAGGGCCTGACTTCAACGTGTTGACTAGAGAGATAATCCTTCCTTCTGGTGCTGGTGGAAGTCCTCTCTGAAACTGCTCCCTAGAGACGGGCCCAGACTGCAGCTCTACAGGCAATTTAGAGTCCTGGGAAACCGAGGATGACACACACTAATTCATAAACACACACACAGACAGAAACACTCACACACCGTCTGCAAATGGTCCGAAACGCTGCTGCTGCTGCTCAACCGATACATCATTAGCAGGTCTCTCAGGTCATCTCAAGGCTTGTTGTCCCCCGCTCAAGGCTAAAGGTGACTGAGCCTTCGAAGTTCACTCTTAAAAGTCAGCTAAAGACTTTTCAGACTAGCCTTTGTCTAGCTTTCTAGACAAAGGCTATTTTATATGAGTTTCTTTGTCCTTGTTTTTTGTGTTTTTGCGCTTTTGTTGTTTTTATTTATTAATGTTTTGTGAAGCACTTTGTGACTCCTGTCTGTGAAAGGGGATATATAAATAAAATGTACTTACGTACTTACTTACATGCACAAGCACACACACACACACGCGCAAGCGCACGCACACACGCACACGCGCACGCACACGCACACACACAAGCACACGCATGCATACACACACACACACACACACGCACACGCACGCACACGCACACGCACACGCACACGCACTCACACACACACAAGCACACGCACGCATACACACACACACACACGTACCCACACATGCACACACACACACACAAACACACACACAATTCTCTACTCCCTCTTTCCTCCTGCCGGGAAGTGACTACTGTTTTAAAATTTCCAGAACTGCAACTTTTCAAATTCGTTCAGCTCTGATTTATGCTCTCCTCCGCTGCGCTTCCTGTCAGGCTCTGTTCCCTCACTTGAGCCCCGCCCCTGCGGAGGACGCTCAACAGACAAACCAGCGCTCCTCTCAGGCGGTTCAGTGAAAGATAACATCTAATAAACGCACTCCGCTTCGCATAACGCAAGCGGACAGACCCTCAAAACCCCCATCTGTCTCCCCAACCACCCTCCCTCTCTCTCTCTCTCTCTCTCTCCTTCTCTCTCTCTCTCTCACAAGGGCTTCAGAACGACTGGGGGCCGCTGTGAGATCTAACACGAGGTGACCTCTCACAGGACACAGACTCAGAGAGGGCGCGGCAGATGAATCCCGTATGGGTCATTAAACCCAACAGAGCAGATTAAGACCGGCGGGGGAAGACGCAGGCGACCTGCGCTTACGCTCGAATCAAGCGCGCCGCCACAGATACGGCCCAGGGCCGGAGATCGTTTCACATTATCCGGTATGAAGGTAAACACGTATGGGTGTGTGTGTGTGTGTGTGTGGGGGGGGGCTCAACTAGCTAGCTCTGCACCGTTGGCCAGCAGTAGGCTGCTCTTCTGGCAACGTGTCTGCGCTCCATATGGGGGATTCATTAGACGCAACACAAATCACAAAGTAGTCCAGTCTGTTGAGGGGAGCAGAGCAGCGCTCGGATGCTCCTCAGACGGGAGGGGGGGGGACGGGGGGGGGGGGGCGGCTGGAACAATGCTGACAGCAGTGAAAGACAGGAGCAGCTCTAAAGCGACCCACCAGGAAACACCGCAGGAGACAGATCAGGAGAGGATCGACTGGCCGGACCTCTCTTAGTCATAACCTTCTCTCTGAGAGATTGATGGGGCTTGACCGGTGTGTGTGTGTGCGTGTGTGTGTGTGTGTACTGTACACCGCCCGGCCTCTCCGACACACTGCAGGAGTGTGTCTGCGCTGGATGCCGTCGAGGCCCCAGCCCCCAGCCCCTCTCCTCCCCCAGCCCCTCTCCTCCTCCAGCCCCTCTCCTCCCCCAGCCCACTCCCTCTCCTCCCCCAGCCCCTCTCCTCCTCCAGCCCCTCTCCTCCCCCAGCCCCTCTCCTCCCCGAGCCTCTCTCCTCCCCCAGCCCCTCTCCTCCCCCAGCCCAGCCTCTCTCCTCCCCAGCCCCTCTCCTCCCCGAGCCCCTCTCCTCCCCCAGCCTCTCTCCTCCCCCAGCCCCTCTCCTCCCCCAGCCCAGCCCCCCTCCTCCCCCAGCCCCTCTCCTCCCCCAGCCCAGCCCCTCTCCTCCCCCAGCCCATCCCCTCTCCTCCCCAGCCCAGCCCCATCTCCTCCCCCAGCTGCTCCGAGCGCCGTCCCTCCGGGAAAATAATTGATGCTGTCAATCTGTTGCGGAAGGAAATTGAGGCCTGAGAGATGTCTAAAAGTGAAATGTTAGAAAATATGTGCTTTTACTGTGGAGATTGAAAGAGTGAAACTTTTACGATCCTGCTTTTTTCCAAACGACATTGTTAGCCTTGGCCATTCACTTCATGCCTTCAGATCAGAGCCAGACATAGAGTCTATTTCTGGAGCGAAGGAGATAGGGCCGAGCTGATTAGCCATTAGGCCACCCGGAGGCATGCTTACTGTGACTAAGCTGACTGATCTATGCTGGTGATAGGAGAAAGGTTCTAACTAGACTGTGAGGTCCGGCTTCCAGAGCCTGGAGGCCTAATGGTTAGCTTCTCCTACTGATTAGCAACTGTTAGCCTAGCCTCCTACTGATTAGCAACTGTTAGCCTAGCCTCCTACTGATTAGCAACTGTTAGCCTAGCCTCCTCTGATTAGCAACTGTTAGCCTAGCCTCCTACTGATTAGCAACTGTTAGCCTAGCCTCCTACTGATTAGCAACTGTTAGCCTAGCCTCCTACTGATTAGCAACCGTTAGCCTAGCCTCCTACTGATTAGCAGCTGTTAGCCTAGCCTCCTACTGATTAGCAACTGTTAGCCTAGCTAGGGAGGGAAAATGGGCAGATATATTATGTGGATACGCATCAGAACATCTCAGATCTCCTAGCCACTCTGTCTCGGTTGGATTGGGGTTGATTCCTAACCAATTCGGGGGCCCCAACGGCATACTAATGATGACTTGATTACAATCATCGTCAAATATTTGTCAATGTGGAATGGTCAATGCATGGATTGAATTTTCAATTAACTTCCTGGAGTGAAATGGATGACCCCAGCCTTGCCCCTGTATCTGAGTGTGCTCTGAAATCTGATCATGACGGATGGATGCCACTCTGCAGACTGGACAGGACCCCTCGCCACCACAGTCTCTCCCCCAAAATAGGTTCCACATGTGGGCCTCTGACTAGCGCTTGACCCAATTAACCCACAACAAGACCGACACTGGGGCCTTACTAATGACACCTCGCCCTCAGTCCAAGCTCAGCTGACTGCCTGACAATTGAACTCTCTCTCTCTCTCTCCTCTCACACACACACACACACACACACACGCACACCACACACGGCATATCTTAGCTGGTTCGTCTGTGCTCTGTGTTGATCAGGAGTAGCTCAAACAGATGGCAGGCCAAGGATTAGACTTCATCACAGTCCGGTCTGAACGCAACTCCACTCCGCAGCACAATCACTTAGTCACTCATGCATTATTGAACTAGAACCGTGGCATTGTTTTGTGTGCGTGTGTGTGTTTGTGTGTGCGTGTGTGTGTGTGGGCGTGTGTGTGAGAGCGTGTATATGTGTGTGTGTGTGTGTGTGTGTGAGAGAGCGTGTATATGTGTGTGTGTGTGTGTGTGTGTGTGTGTGTGTGTGTGTGTGTGTGTGTGTGTGAGAGCGTGTATACGTGTGTATGTGTGTGTGTGTGTGTGTGTGTATATGTGTGTGTGTGTGTGTGTGTGTGTGTGTCAATAAGTGGCAACATCTGAAGGGCGTCTGGTAGTCTAACCTGCTGGGCTCACTCTTTTATTCAACATGCTCATCACAGATTCTTTTGTCACCAGATCCCTAATTACCAGCACCTTTTCTCCAATAACAAGCTCTGGGTTCGCTGACAAATTACCAACGCAGGCCTCTAATACTGTAACAAATTATATCAAATCATATCCAACGGCCAAGCCAAGCCTGATTGCTGCAGCTCTGTAACCCCTCATTACACAACTAAATCCCTGTTAATCACGCGCAGCCATTTCCAAAAATAATTCTATTTGCAGCTCCTCATGGAGATTAAAGATTATTTGGCGCTTGCTCAGTTGGAGAGCATTAACGCTCCAGGAAGGAGGGAGGGGTAGGGGAGGGAGAGAAAGAGAGGGATGAGAGAGAGAGAGAGAGAGAGAGAGAGAGAGAGACTTTGAAGAGAAGAATACAAATGGGGGGACCGATCGGATATCTGAGAGTAGCTGGTTAATTTTCGCCCTGACATTGAATCTGATCTTGTGGATCCAGGTCTGTCAGTCTGTAGAAAGCCATCATTTCCAGGTTGCTGACGGCACAGCTATCAAACACTCCCTGCTAGCTTTGATCAGCGCAGACGAGCTCCAGTCATTCACAGTCCTCCACGATCACCTGCACCACAAAATACATACTGGCCAATGAAAGTAGCGTCGTGAGACAGGGAGAGAGACATCTAAAGTGGATGAAACATTGATACAGAACATATGGTACTGTCTAAGGATGAGGTACTGAATACCACAGTGATAACGCAGAAGATGTTTACCTGATGACACCTGCAGGGAGACAAAGCTACACCATGCAGAACGAGTGCTCTCAACGGTTTGGAAATCAATGTTCAGGTCAGTAAGTTCTAACAGGGCAGAGCGTACAGATGTTTATTCGCTATTTCATAATAATCTTCAAAAAGACGAGGCTTTAAAATCCACAAAGTTCTCAGCCAAGCACACGCTGACTACAGAACAGCACAGCCAAGCACAAGACTCGGTGCCAGAGAAGTGTAGATCACTAGCAGCTGCCAACCATTTATCCTCACTCACATTTCTACAGAAAGCCATGAGAAACCCATGTAGGCTGTGTGGCTATTATGATTGCACATTTCGGGGCTGCTATTTCACAGAACGGTGACTGTGGTGGTGTGCATGTGTGTGTGTGTGTGTGTGTGTGTGTGCATGTGTGTGTGTGTTTATCAGGTGCTGGCTAACCCAAATCCAGGCTGGCTCAGATCAGATGACTGTGTGTGTGTGTGTGTGTGTGTGTGTGTGTGTGTGTGTGTGTGTGGTGTGTGTGTGTGTGTGTGTGTGTGTGTGTGTGCGTGCGTGGGTGTGTGCATGTGTGTCTCTATGATGAGCTTGCCTGTCCTGCGGTCTGCTCTGCATGGTAGCAGATGAGGTATCCATTGTGTTGGCCGACAAGCTCTGTCCACTCTCCACTCAATTGTCTCAGGTCATTAATCACACCAGACAGTCCACCGCCTCTGGGCTAATATATGCACTGCTCTCCCCTGCAGCTAATCCAATGAGTTCACACACATACACACAGGCACACACACACACAGACACACAGACACACACACACTCTCTCTCTCTCTCTCTCTCTCTCTCTCTTAAAAACTATATTCGTTGACTAACAGTGATCCTTATTACTGTAGCACATCAACACCTTGTGACAAACACACAAACACATCAAACATTCTCCTGGTACTCAAAATCCATTATTCATTGTAAAGGTGAACAGCTTGTCTGAGTTTGAGCAATCACAATTCAAACAGCGTAGAGGGGGCGTTTGGACTCGGGTAGACAGAGAGAGAGAGAGAGGAGAGAGAGAGAGAGAGAGATAGGGAGAGAGAGAGCAAGAGAGAAAGAGAGAGAGAGTGAGTGAGAGGGAGGGATGATGGAGGAGACAGAGATAGAGTGACAGAGATAGAGTGAGAGGGGGGGTATGGCTACGTGTTTAGACTGACACAATATTTAGACTGACTCCATGTTGTCTGTGGCTCGGCCTTGGTCATCAGCTGATTTAAATTGATGTTGGATTTGATTGTGCGTCCTGAGCACAAGGTCAAGATGGAGAGACGGGGGGGGGGAGGCAGCTTGTCAAGGCAGACAGACGCCATTTACTCAACAGAGACACATATTCCCCCTGGTGTGCAGTATGGGACCCCCTCAGCTATCCATCACAACACACACACACACACACGCACACACACGCACACACACACAATGGAAT
>NW_028176157.1:0-3269 GCF_949987555.1 Borostomias antarcticus
GATCTGTTGTTCTTTATTATTGTTTGTTTATGATTGTGTATGATTGTGTGTTAGCTCGTCAACACCGCAAATGAGGGAAACCTCAGTGTCTAACGAGTTGAAATAAAGGTTTGAAATTAAATGAAATATCTACAGTATCTATCTATCTATCTATCTATCTATCTATCTATCTATGTATCTATCTATCTATCTATCTATCTATCTATCTATCTATCTATCTATCTATGTTTGTATCTATCTATCTATCTATCTATCTATCTATCTATCTATCTATCTATCTGAAAGAAGTATTCTGTGTCCAGGCTCATAGCCCCTCCCCCTGTGTGACATCAGCAGGCTCTCCACCACTCAGAAGCTCCATCTGCTCGCCCATCTTCCTGTGGAGCGTGATCACCATGGCGATGACCCAGCTGCGTCTCATCTTCTTCATGGGGGCCTTGAACAAG
The DNA here is from genome assembly GCF_949987555.1 of Borostomias antarcticus. NCBI lineage: Eukaryota > Metazoa > Chordata > Actinopteri > Stomiiformes > Stomiidae > Borostomias > Borostomias antarcticus. The sequence continues at coordinate 447 of NW_028176157.1, forward strand.
ATGGTGGAGTTCCTCGTAACCCACGGCAACCCGCATCGTAAGAAAAGACGTGCAATGTTATGTTGTTGTTGTTGTTACGATATGATACGATACGATAATAATTTATTGTCAACAAGCTGAAATTTGTTTAGCATCCATGGCACCTCCGTTCAAGAGTTACACACGTGGAGGACACAACAAGACAGACACACATCCAGAACATTCCACACAATACAAAAGGCTGTAGCTCAGTTGGTAGAGCGGGTCGTTCAATGATCGAAGGGTCAGTGGTTCGAATCCCAGCTCCGACTGTCCACATGTCGAAGTGTCCTTGAGCAAGACACCTAACCCCAAATTGCTCCCAATGAGCAGGTTAGCACCTTGCATGGCAGTTGCCGCCATGTGTGTGTGAATGGGTGAATGAGAGGCCATTGTAAAGCGCTTTTATCGAACAAGAGAAAATCCGATGAGATCGACAGTACAAACTTTTTGTCGATTTTCATGATTTTTAATCGAATTTTACTGTTTCCATAAGGCATTTTTAATTCGATATGACTTAATTTGCATAAAACGTGTGGATGGAAACATGGCTTATGTTTGTCTTAGTCCTTATTCTTAAAGGCCATTTTCCTAGCATTGATATCCCTTTTAATGTCCTTTGTCACATACAGTTTGTTATTTGGGAAAATCTTTATTTTCTTAGTAGGGATATTGTTCTGCACACAGAAGTTATTGTAGTCACTGGTGTTAGAATGTGTCTAAAGTTGGGCCTGACCTCTGACCTCTTCCAGGGAGGGTTGGTCACTGGTTACAGTGGGGGTTTCATCTACGGAGCTGCTATGAAGTCATGAGTCAAAACATGCTTTTAGTTTTTCAATGCTTTCAGGGGACCATTTCTTAATTATCTTAATTCTGGCATTAATCAAGTACACCACGTTATGGTCAGAATTAGCACTAGGGGGTCTTATTCTAGATACATTTTCACATTTACATAGCATTTGTCAAGGATTTTATCCTTTCTAGTGGGATTTTTAACGTATTGACAGAAACCAGGCAAGGTGCTGACAAGTAACGTAAGTAAAGGTTTAAGTCTCCCAGGACGATAGCTGGTGCGTTGGGGTAACTCTGCTGCAGGGCGTTGGGGTAACTCTGGTGCGTTGGGGTAACTCTGGTGCGTTGGGGTAACTCTGGTGCGTTGGGGTAACTCTGGTGCGTTGGGGTAACTCTGGTGCGTTGGGGTAACTCTGGTGCGTTGGGGTGACTCTGGTGCGTTGTGGTAACTCTGGTGCGTTGGGGTAACTCTGGTGCGTTGGGGTAACTCTGGTGCGTTGGGGTAACTCTGGTGCGTTGGGGTAACTCTGGTGCGTTGGGGTGACGCTGCTGCAGGGCGTTGGGGTAACTCTGGTGCGTTGGGGTGACTCTGCTGCAGTGCGTTGGGGTAACTCTGGTGCGTTGGGGTAACTCTGGTGCGTTGGGGTAACTCTGGTGCGTTGGGGTGACTCTGCTGCAGGGCGTTGGGGTAACTCTGGTGCGTTGGGGTGACTGCTGCAGGGCGTTGGGGTAACTCTGGTGCGTTGGGGTAACTCTGGTGCGTTGGGGTAACTCTGGTGCGTTGGGGTGACGCTGCTGCAGTGCGTTGGGGTAACTCTGGTGCGTTGGGGTGACGCTGCTGCAGTGCGTTGGGGTGACTCTGCCGCTCTGCGGCACGTAGACCACACACAACAAGATACTCCCAAACTCCTGGGGGCAATAGAGCGCTCTTAAGCTCAAACAGAGCATCTCCACATTTGGGTCGCATAATGTTTTTCTTTGCGTTTTCCCGAGTTAGTGTCTCTGATGGCCAGCATGAGAGTAAGACCACCAATCTGAAACAGCACAAGAGTAAGACCACCAATCTGAAACAGCACAAGAGTAAGACCACCAATCTGAAACAGCACAAGAGTAAGACCACCAATCTGAAACAGCATGAGAGTAAGACCACCAATCTGAAACAGCACGAGAGTAAGACCACCAATCTGATACAGCACGAGAGTAAGACCACCAATCTCAAACAGCGAGTCGGGGGCGTCGGGTTGAAGCCAGCTTTAGAAGAGATGCATCAGGGAATTGGGAGCAGAACCTTGCGTCGGCTCGGATCTCATCCACCTTGTTGTTCAACGAGCGCAGGCTGCTGAGGATGATTGAAGGGAGCGGCGGTGGTTGTTGTTGTTGTTGTTGTTGATCCTGCCTGACCGTGTGTGCTTCCATCTCCCCCTGCAGCCTCGGAGGAGCTGGTGATAGAAGCAGAGACACAAGGTGAGAGACAGACAGACAGACAGACAGACAGACAGACAGACAGAGAGACAGACAGACAGAGAGACAGACAGACAGAGAGGCAGACAGACAGACAGGCAGACAGACAGACAGACAGAGAGGAAGACAGACAGATGGACATTCAGACAGACAAACAGACCGACAGACAGACAGACAGACAGACAGGCAGACATACAGACAGACAGACAGACAGACAGACAGACAGACAGACAGACCGACAGGCAGACAGACAGACAGACAGACAGACAGACAGACAGACAGACAGACAGACAGACAGACAGACAGACGTGTGTCTCGTGTTCATATGTGTGTGCAGGTTTGTGTGTACACGTGTAATTGTATGTGTTACCCTATACTGACAATAATTATCTGTGTGTGTGTACGTGCGTGTGTGCATCTGTGTGTGTGTGTGTGTGTGTGTGTGTGTGTGTGTGTGTGTGTGTGTGTCCTCAGTGGGGTTATACTCGTCAGTCTTTGGCTTCCTGCAGCTGCTCTGCCTGGTGACCTGCCCTCTGATTGGCTACATCATGG
>NW_028176156.1:0-72000 GCF_949987555.1 Borostomias antarcticus
TTGGTTTGATAGTAGCATAGTTGGGATGGACAGTAGCTAGCACATTGGTTTGATAGTAGCATAGTTGGGATGGACAGTAGCTAGCACATTGGTTTGATAGTAGCATAGTTGGGATGGACAGTAGCTAGCAAGTTGGTTTGATAGTAGCATAGTTGGGATGGACAGTAGCTAGCACATTGGTTTGATAGTAGCATAGTTGGGATGGACAGTATCTAGCGCATTGGTTTGATAGTAGTATAGTTGGGATGTACAGTAGCTAGCACATAGGTTTGATAGCATTGTTGGGATGGACAGTAGATGGCACATTGGTTTGATTGTAGCATAGTTGGGATGGACAGTAGCTAGCACATTGGTTTGATAGTAGCATAGTTGGGATGGACAGTAGCTAGCACATTGGTTTGATAGCATCATAGTTTGGATGGACAGTAGCTAGCGCATTGGTTTGATAGTAGCATAGTTGGGATGGACAGTAGCTAGCACATTGGTTTGATAGTAGCATAGTTGGGATGGACAGTAGCTAGCACATTGGTTTGATAGTAGCATAGTTGGGATGGACAGTAGCTAGCACATTGGTTTGATAGTAGCATAGTTGGGATGGACAGTAGCTAGCACATTGGTTTGATAGTAGCATAGTTGGGATGGACAGTAGCTAGCACATTGGTTTGATAGTAGCATAGTTGGGATGGACAGTAGCTAGCACATTGGTTTGATAGCATCATAGTTGGGATGGACAGTAGCTAGCGCATTGGTTTGATAGTAGCATAGTTGGGATGGACAGTAGCTAGCGCATTGGTTTGATAGTAGCATAGTTGGGATGTACAGTAGGTAGCACATAGGTTTGATAGCATTGTTGGGATGGACAGTAGATAGCACATTGGTTTGATTGTAGCATAGTTGGGATGGACAGTAGCTAGCACATTGGTTTGATAGTAGCATAGTTGGGATGGACAGTAGCTAGCACATTGGTTTGATAGCATCATAGTTGGGATGGACAGTAGCTAGCGCATTGGTTTGATAGTAGCATAGTTGGGATGGACAGTAGCTAGCGCATTGGTTTGATTGTAGCATAGTTGGGATGGACTGTAGCTAGCGCATTGGTTTGATAGTAGCATTGTTGGGATGGACAGTAGATAGCACATTGGTTTGATTGTAGCATAGTTGGGATGGACAGTAGCTAGCACATTGGTTTGATAGTAGCATAGTTGGGATGGACAGTAGCTATTACATTGGTTTGATAGTAGCATAGTTGGGATGGACAGTAGCTAGCACATTGGTTTGATAGTAGCATAGTTGGGATGGACAGTAGCTAGCACATTGGTTTGATAGTAGCATAGTTGGGATGGACAGTAGCTAGCACATTTGTTTGATGGATGGACAGTAGCTAGCACATATGTTTGATAGCATTGTTGGGATGGACAGTAGATAGCACATTGGTTTGATTGTAGCATAGTTGGGATGGACAGTAGCTAGCACATTGGTTTGATAGTAGCATAGTTGGGATGGACAGTAGCTAGCACATTGGTTTGATAGTAGCATAGTTGGGATGTACAGTAGCTAGCACATTGGTTTGATAGTAGCATAGTTGGGATGGACAGTAGCTAGAACATTGGTTTGATAGTAGCATAGTTGGGATGGACAGTAGCTAGCACATTGGTTTGATAGTAGCATAGTTGGGATGTACAGTAGCTAGCACATAGGTTTGATAGCATTGTTGGAATGGACAGTAGATAGCACATTGGTTTGATTGTAGCATAGTTGGGATGGACAGTAGCTAGCACATTGGTTTGATAGTAGCATAGTTGGAATGGACAGTAGCTAGCACATTGGTTTGATAGTAGCATAGTTGGGATGGACAGTAGCTAGCACATTGGTTTGATAGCATCATAGTTGGGATGGACAGTAGCTAGCGCATTGGTTTGATAGTAGCATAGTTGAGATGGACAGTAGCTAGCGCATTGGTTTGATAGTAGCATAGTTGGGATGGACTGTAGCTAGCGCATTGGTTTGATAGTTGCATAGTTGGAATGGACAGTAGCTAGCGCATTGGTTTGATAGTAGCATAGTTGGGATGGACAGTAGCTAGCACATTGGTTTGATAGTAGCATAGTTGGGATGGACAGTAGCTATTACATTGGTTTGATAGCATAGTTGGGATGGACAGTAGCTAGCACATTGGTTTGATAGTAGCATAGTTGGGATGGACAGTAGCTAGCGCATTGGTTTGATAGTAGCATAGTTGGGATGGACTGTAGCTAGCGCATTGGTTTGATAGTAGCATAGTTGGAATGGACAGTAGCTAGCGCATTGGTTTGATAGTAGCATAGTTGGGATGGACAGTAGCTAGCACATTGGTTTGATAGTAGCATAGTTGGGATGGACAGTAGCTATTACATTGGTTTGATAGCATAGTTGGGATGGACAGTAGCTAGCACATTGGTTTGAAAGCATCATAGTTGGGATGGACAGTAGCTAGCGCATTGGTTTGATAGTAGCATAGTTGGGATGGACAGTAGCTAGCACATTGGTTTGATAGTAGCATAGTTGGGATGGACAGTAGCTAGCACATTGGTTTGATAGTAGCATAGTTGGGATGGACAGTAGCTAGCACATTGGTTTGATAGTAGCATAGTTGGGATGGACAGTAGCTAGCACATTGGTTTGATAGTAGCATAGTTGGGATGGACAGTAGCTAGCACATTGGTTTGATGGATGGACAGTAGCTAGCACATAGGTTTGATAGCATTGTTGGGATGAGCATAGTTGGGATGGACAGTAGCTAGCACATTGGTTTGATAGTAGCATAGTTGGGATGGACAGTAGCTAGCACATTGGTTTGATGGATGGACAGTAGCTAGCACATAGGTTTGATAGCATTGTTGGGATGGACAGTAGATAGCACATTGGTTTGATAGTAGCATAGTTGGGATGGACAGTAGCTAGCACATTGGTTTGATAGTAGCATAGTTGGGATGGACAGTAGCTAGCACATTAGTTTGATAGTAGCATAGTTGGGATGGACAGTAGCAAGCACATTGGTTTGATAGTAGCATAGTTGGGATGGACAGTAGCTAGCACATTGGTTTGATAGTAGCATAGTTGGGATGGACAGTAGCTAGCACATTGGTTTGATAGTAGCATAGTTGGGATGGACAGTAGCTAGCACATTGGTTTGATAGTAGCATAGTTGGGATGGACAGTAGCTAGCACATTGGTTTGATAGTAGCATAGTTGGGATGGAGAGTAGCTAGCACATAGGTTTGATAGCATTGTTGGGATGGACAGTAGATAGCACATTGGTTTGATTGTAGCATAGTTGGGATGGACAGTAGCTAGCACATTGGTTTGATAGTAGCATAGTTGGGATGGACAGTAGCTAGCACATTGGTTTGATAGTAGCATAGTTGGGATGGACAGTAGCTAGCACATTGGTTTGATAGTAACATAGCTGGGATGTTCAGTAGCTAGCACATTGGTTTGATAGTTGGGATGGACAGTAGCTAGCACATTGGTTTGATAGTAGCATAGTTGGGATGGACAGTAGCTAGCACATTGGTTTGATAGTAGCATAGTTGGGATGGACAGTAGCTAGCACATTGGTTTGATAGTAGCATAGTTGGGATGGACAGTAGCTAGCACATTGGTTTGATAGTAGCATAGTTGGGATGGACAGTAGCTAGCACATTGGTTTGATAGCATCATAGTTGGGATGGACAGTAGCTAGCGCATTGGTTTGATAGTAGCATAGTTGGGATGGACAGTAGCTAGCGCATTGGTTTGATAGTAGCATAGTTGGGATGTACAGTAGGTAGCACATAGGTTTGATAGCATTGTTGGGATGGACAGTAGATAGCACATTGGTTTGATTGTAGCATAGTTGGGATGGACAGTAGCTAGCACATTGGTTTGATAGTAGCATAGTTGGGATGGACAGTAGCTAGCACATTGGTTTGATAGCATCATAGTTGGGATGGACAGTAGCTAGCGCATTGGTTTGATAGTAGCATAGTTGGGATGGACAGTAGCTAGCGCATTGGTTTGATTGTAGCATAGTTGGGATGGACTGTAGCTAGCGCATTGGTTTGATAGTAGCATTGTTGGGATGGACAGTAGATAGCACATTGGTTTGATTGTAGCATAGTTGGGATGGACAGTAGCTAGCACATTGGTTTGATAGTAGCATAGTTGGGATGGACAGTAGCTATTACATTGGTTTGATAGTAGCATAGTTGGGATGGACAGTAGCTAGCACATTGGTTTGATAGTAGCATAGTTGGGATGGACAGTAGCTAGCACATTGGTTTGATAGTAGCATAGTTGGGATGGACAGTAGCTAGCACATTGGTTTGATAGTAGCATAGTTGGGATGGACAGTAGCTAGCACATTTGTTTGATGGATGGACAGTAGCTAGCACATAGGTTTGATAGCATTGTTGGGATGGACAGTAGATAGCACATTGGTTTGATTGTAGCATAGTTGGGATGGACAGTAGCTAGCACATTGGTTTGATAGTAGCATAGTTGGGATGGACAGTAGCTAGCACATTGGTTTGATAGTAGCATAGTTGGGATGTACAGTAGCTAGCACATTGGTTTGATAGTAGCATAGTTGGGATGGACAGTAGCTAGAACATTGGTTTGATAGTAGCATAGTTGGGATGGACAGTAGCTAGCACATTGGTTTGATAGTAGCATAGTTGGGATGTACAGTAGCTAGCACATTGGTTTGATAGTAGCATAGTTGGAATGGACAGTAGCTAGCACATTGGTTTGATAGTAGCATAGTTGGGATGGACAGTAGCTAGCACATTGGTTTGATAGCATCATAGTTGGGATGGACAGTAGCTAGCGCATTGGTTTGATAGTAGCATAGTTGGGATGGACAGTAGCTAGCGCATTGGTTTGATAGTAGCATAGTTGGGATGGACTGTAGCTAGCGCATTTGTTTGATAGTAGCATAGTTGGAATGGACAGTAGCTAGCGCATTGGTTTGATAGTAGCATAGTTGGGATGGACAGTAGCTAGCACATTGGTTTGATAGTAGCATAGTTGGGATGGACAGTAGCTATTACATTGGTTTGATAGCATAGTTGGGATGGACAGTAGCTAGCACATTGGTTTGATAGTAGCATAGTTGGGATGGACAGTAGCTAGCGCATTGGTTTGATAGTAGCATAGTTGGGATGGACTGTAGCTAGCGCATTGGTTTGATAGTAGCATAGTTGGAATGGACAGTAGCTAGCGCATTGGTTTGATAGTAGCATAGTTGGGATGGACAGTAGCTAGCACATTGGTTTGATAGTAGCATAGTTGGGATGGACAGTAGCTATTACATTGGTTTGATAGCATAGTTGGGATGGACAGTAGCTAGCACATTGGTTTGAAAGCATCATAGTTAGATGGACAGTAGCTAGCGCATTGGTTTGATAGTAGCATAGTTGGGATGGACAGTAGCTAGCACATTGGTTTGATAGTAGCATAGTTGGGATGGACAGTAGCTAGCACATTGGTTTGATAGTAGCATAGTTGGGATGGACAGTAGCTAGCACATTGGTTTGATAGTAGCATAGTTGGGATGGACAGTAGCTAGCACATTGGTTTGATGGATGGACAGTAGCTAGCACATAGGTTTGATAGCATTGTTGGGATGAGCATAGTTGGGATGGACAGTAGCTAGCACATTGGTTTGATAGTAGCATAGTTGGGATGGACAGTAGCTAGCACATTGGTTTGATGGATGGACAGTAGCTAGCACATAGGTTTGATAGCATTGTTGGGATGGACAGTAGATAGCACATTGGTTTGATAGTAGCATAGTTGGGATGGACAGTAGCTAGCACATTGGTTTGATAGTAGCATAGTTGGGATGGACAGTAGCTAGCACATTAGTTTGATAGTAGCATAGTTGGGATGGACAGTAGCAAGCACATTGGTTTGATAGTAGCATAGTTGGGATGGACAGTAGCTAGCACATTGGTTTGATAGTAGCATAGTTGTGATGGACAGTAGCTAGCACATTGGTTTGATAGTAGCATAGTTGGGATGGACAGTAGCTAGCACATTGGTTTGATAGTAGCATAGTTGGGATGGACAGTAGCTAGCACATTGGTTTGATAGTAGCATAGTTGGGATGGAGAGTAGCTAGCACATAGGTTTGATAGCATTGTTGGGATGGACAGTAGATAGCACATTGGTTTGATTGTAGCATAGTTGGGATGGACAGTAGCTAGCACATTGGTTTGATAGTAGCATAGTTGGGATGGACAGTAGCTAGCACATTGGTTTGATAGTAGCATAGTTGGGATGGACAGTAGCTAGCACATTGGTTTGATAGTAACATAGCTGGGATGTTCAGTAGCTAGCACATTGGTTTGATAGTTGGGATGGACAGTAGCTAGCACATTGGTTTGATAGTAGCATAGTTGGGATGGACAGTAGCTAGCACATTGGTTTGATAGTAGCATAGTTGGGATGGACAGTAGCTAGCACATTGGTTTGATAGTAGCATAGTTGGGATGGAGAGTAGCTAGCACATAGGTTTGATAGCATTGTTGGGATGGACAGTAGATAGCACATTGGTTTGATTGTAGCATAGTTGGGATGGACAGTAGCTAGCACATTGGTTTGATAGTAGCATAGTTGGGATGGACAGTAGCTAGCACATTGGTTTGATAGTAGCATAGTTGGGATGGACAGTAGCTAGCACATTGGTTTGATAGTAACATAGCTGGGATGTTCAGTAGCTAGCACATTGGTTTGATAGTTGGGATGGACAGTAGCTAGCACATTGGTTTGATAGTAGCATAGTTGGGATGGACAGTAGCTAGCACATTGGTTTGATAGTAGCATAGTTGGGATGGACAGTAGCTAGCACATTGGTTTGATAGTAGCATAGTTGGGATGGACAGTAGCTAGCACATTGGTTTGATAGTAGCATAGTTGGGATGGACAGTAGCTAGCACATTGGTTTGATAGCATCATAGTTGGGATGGACAGTAGCTAGCGCATTGGTTTGATAGTAGCATAGTTGGGATGGACAGTAGCTAGCGCATTGGTTTGATAGTAGCATAGTTGGGATGTACAGTAGGTAGCACATAGGTTTGATAGCATTGTTGGGATGGACAGTAGATAGCACATTGGTTTGATTGTAGCATAGTTGGGATGGACAGTAGCTAGCACATTGGTTTGATAGTAGCATAGTTGGGATGGACAGTAGCTAGCACATTGGTTTGATAGCATCATAGTTGGGATGGACAGTAGCTAGCGCATTGGTTTGATAGTAGCATAGTTGGGATGGACAGTAGCTAGCGCATTGGTTTGATTGTAGCATAGTTGGGATGGACTGTAGCTAGCGCATTGGTTTGATAGTAGCATTGTTGGGATGGACAGTAGATAGCACATTGGTTTGATTGTAGCATAGTTGGGATGGACAGTAGCTAGCACATTGGTTTGATAGTAGCATAGTTGGGATGGACAGTAGCTATTACATTGGTTTGATAGTAGCATAGTTGGGATGGACAGTAGCTAGCACATTGGTTTGATAGTAGCATAGTTGGGATGGACAGTAGCTAGCACATTGGTTTGATAGTAGCATAGTTGGGATGGACAGTAGCTAGCACATTTGTTTGATGGATGGACAGTAGCTAGCACATAGGTTTGATAGCATTGTTGGGATGGACAGTAGATAGCACATTGGTTTGATTGTAGCATAGTTGGGATGGACAGTAGCTAGCACATTGGTTTGATAGTAGCATAGTTGGGATGGACAGTAGCTAGCACATTGGTTTGATAGTAGCATAGTTGGGATGTACAGTAGCTAGCACATTGGTTTGATAGTAGCATAGTTGGGATGGACAGTAGCTAGAACATTGGTTTGATAGTAGCATAGTTGGGATGGACAGTAGCTAGCACATTGGTTTGATAGTAGCATAGTTGGGATGTACAGTAGCTAGCACATAGGTTTGATAGCATTGTTGGGATGGACAGTAGATAGCACATTGGTTTGATTGTAGCATAGTTGGGATGGACAGTAGCTAGCACATTGGTTTGATAGTAGCATAGTTGGAATGGACAGTAGCTAGCACATTGGTTTGATGGTAGCATAGTTGGGATGGACAGTAGCTAGCACATTGGTTTGATAGCATCATAGTTGGGATGGACAGTAGCTAGCGCATTGGTTTGATAGTAGCATAGTTGAGATGGACAGTAGCTAGCGCATTGGTTTGATAGTAGCATAGTTGGGATGGACTGTAGCTAGCGCATTGGTTTGATAGTAGCATAGTTGGAATGGACAGTAGCTAGCGCATTGGTTTGATAGTAGCATAGTTGGGATGGACAGTAGCTAGCACATTGGTTTGATAGTAGCATAGTTGGGATGGACAGTAGCTATTACATTGGTTTGATAGCATAGTTGGGATGGACAGTAGCTAGCACATTGGTTTGATAGTAGCATAGTTGGGATGGACAGTAGCTAGCGCATTGGTTTGATAGTAGCATAGTTGGGATGGACTGTAGCTAGCGCATTGGTTTGATAGTAGCATAGTTGGAATGGACAGTAGCTAGCGCATTGGTTTGATAGTAGCATAGTTGGGATGGACAGTAGCTAGCACATTGGTTTGATAGTAGCATAGTTGGGATGGACAGTAGCTATTACATTGGTTTGATAGCATAGTTGGGATGGACAGTAGCTAGCACATTGGTTTGAAAGCATCATAGTTGGGATGGACAGTAGCTAGCGCATTGGTTTGATAGTAGCATAGTTGGGATGGACAGTAGCTAGCACATTGGTTTGATAGTAGCATAGTTGGGATGGACAGTAGCTAGCACATTGGTTTGATAGTAGCATAGTTGGGATGGACAGTAGCTAGCACATTGGTTTGATAGTAGCATAGTTGGGATGGACAGTAGCTAGCACATTGGTTTGATAGTAGCATAGTTGGGATGGACAGTAGCTAGCACATTGGTTTGATGGATGGACAGTAGCTAGCACATAGGTTTGATAGCATTGTTGGGATGAGCATAGTTGGGATGGACAGTAGCTAGCACATTGGTTTGATAGTAGCATAGTTGGGATGGACAGTAGCTAGCACATTGGTTTGATGGATGGACAGTAGCTAGCACATAGGTTTGATAGCATTGTTGGGATGGACAGTAGATAGCACATTGGTTTGATAGTAGCATAGTTGGGATGGACAGTAGCTAGCACATTGGTTTGATAGTAGCATAGTTGGGATGGACAGTAGCTAGCACATTAGTTTGATAGTAGCATAGTTGGGATGGACAGTAGCAAGCACATTGGTTTGATAGTAGCATAGTTGGGATGGACAGTAGCTAGCACATTGGTTTGATAGTAGCATAGTTGGGATGGACAGTAGCTAGCACATTGGTTTGATAGTAGCATAGTTGGGATGGACAGTAGCTAGCACATTGGTTTGATAGTAGCATAGTTGGGATGGACAGTAGCTAGCACATTGGTTTGATAGTAGCATAGTTGGGATGGAGAGTAGCTAGCACATAGGTTTGATAGCATTGTTGGGATGGACAGTAGATAGCACATTGGTTTGATTGTAGCATAGTTGGGATGGACAGTAGCTAGCACATTGGTTTGATAGTAGCATAGTTGGGATGGACAGTAGCTAGCACATTGGTTTGATAGCATCATAGTTGGGATGGACAGTAGCTAGCGCATTGGTTTGATAGTAGCATAGTTGGGATGGACAGTAGCTAGCGCATTGGTTTGATTGTAGCATAGTTGGGATGGACTGTAGCTAGCGCATTGGTTTGATAGTAGCATTGTTGGGATGGACAGTAGATAGCACATTGGTTTGATTGTAGCATAGTTGGGATGGACAGTAGCTAGCACATTGGTTTGATAGTAGCATAGTTGGGATGGACAGTAGCTATTACATTGGTTTGATAGTAGCATAGTTGGGATGGACAGTAGCTAGCACATTGGTTTGATAGTAGCATAGTTGGGATGGACAGTAGCTAGCACATTGGTTTGATAGTAGCATAGTTGGGATGGACAGTAGCTAGCACATTTGTTTGATGGATGGACAGTAGCTAGCACATAGGTTTGATAGCATTGTTGGGATGGACAGTAGATAGCACATTGGTTTGATTGTAGCATAGTTGGGATGGACAGTAGCTAGCACATTGGTTTGATAGTAGCATAGTTGGGATGGACAGTAGCTAGCACATTGGTTTGATAGTAGCATAGTTGGGATGTACAGTAGCTAGCACATTGGTTTGATAGTAGCATAGTTGGGATGGACAGTAGCTAGAACATTGGTTTGATAGTAGCATAGTTGGGATGGACAGTAGCTAGCACATTGGTTTGATAGTAGCATAGTTGGGATGTACAGTAGCTAGCACATAGGTTTGATAGCATTGTTGGGATGGACAGTAGATAGCACATTGGTTTGATTGTAGCATAGTTGGGATGGACAGTAGCTAGCACATTGGTTTGATAGTAGCATAGTTGGAATGGACAGTAGCTAGCACATTGGTTTGATGGTAGCATAGTTGGGATGGACAGTAGCTAGCACATTGGTTTGATAGCATCATAGTTGGGATGGACAGTAGCTAGCGCATTGGTTTGATAGTAGCATAGTTGAGATGGACAGTAGCTAGCGCATTGGTTTGATAGTAGCATAGTTGGGATGGACTGTAGCTAGCGCATTGGTTTGATAGTAGCATAGTTGGAATGGACAGTAGCTAGCGCATTGGTTTGATAGTAGCATAGTTGGGATGGACAGTAGCTAGCACATTGGTTTGATAGTAGCATAGTTGGGATGGACAGTAGCTATTACATTGGTTTGATAGCATAGTTGGGATGGACAGTAGCTAGCACATTGGTTTGATAGTAGCATAGTTGGGATGGACAGTAGCTAGCGCATTGGTTTGATAGTAGCATAGTTGGGATGGACTGTAGCTAGCGCATTGGTTTGATAGTAGCATAGTTGGAATGGACAGTAGCTAGCGCATTGGTTTGATAGTAGCATAGTTGGGATGGACAGTAGCTAGCACATTGGTTTGATAGTAGCATAGTTGGGATGGACAGTAGCTATTACATTGGTTTGATAGCATAGTTGGGATGGACAGTAGCTAGCACATTGGTTTGAAAGCATCATAGTTGGGATGGACAGTAGCTAGCGCATTGGTTTGATAGTAGCATAGTTGGGATGGACAGTAGCTAGCACATTGGTTTGATAGTAGCATAGTTGGGATGGACAGTAGCTAGCACATTGGTTTGATAGTAGCATAGTTGGGATGGACAGTAGCTAGCACATTGGTTTGATAGTAGCATAGTTGGGATGGACAGTAGCTAGCACATTGGTTTGATAGTAGCATAGTTGGGATGGACAGTAGCTAGCACATTGGTTTGATGGATGGACAGTAGCTAGCACATAGGTTTGATAGCATTGTTGGGATGAGCATAGTTGGGATGGACAGTAGCTAGCACATTGGTTTGATAGTAGCATAGTTGGGATGGACAGTAGCTAGCACATTGGTTTGATGGATGGACAGTAGCTAGCACATAGGTTTGATAGCATTGTTGGGATGGACAGTAGATAGCACATTGGTTTGATAGTAGCATAGTTGGGATGGACAGTAGCTAGCACATTGGTTTGATAGTAGCATAGTTGGGATGGACAGTAGCTAGCACATTAGTTTGATAGTAGCATAGTTGGGATGGACAGTAGCAAGCACATTGGTTTGATAGTAGCATAGTTGGGATGGACAGTAGCTAGCACATTGGTTTGATAGTAGCATAGTTGGGATGGACAGTAGCTAGCACATTGGTTTGATAGTAGCATAGTTGGGATGGACAGTAGCTAGCACATTGGTTTGATAGTAGCATAGTTGGGATGGACAGTAGCTAGCACATTGGTTTGATAGTAGCATAGTTGGGATGGAGAGTAGCTAGCACATAGGTTTGATAGCATTGTTGGGATGGACAGTAGATAGCACATTGGTTTGATTGTAGCATAGTTGGGATGGACAGTAGCTAGCACATTGGTTTGATAGTAGCATAGTTGGGATGGACAGTAGCTAGCACATTGGTTTGATAGTAGCATAGTTGGGATGGACAGTAGCTAGCACATTGGTTTGATAGTAACATAGCTGGGATGTTCAGTAGCTAGCACATTGGTTTGATAGTTGGGATGGACAGTAGCTAGCACATTGGTTTGATAGTAGCATAGTTGGGATGGACAGTAGCTAGCACATTGGTTTGATAGTAGCATAGTTGGGATGGACAGTAGCTAGCACATTGGTTTGATAGTAGCATAGTTGGGATGGACAGTAGCTAGCACATTGGTTTGATAGTAGCATAGTTGGGATGGACAGTAGCTAGCACATTAGTTTGATAGCATCATAGTTGGGATGGACAGTAGCTAGCGCATTGGTTTGATAGTAGCATAGTTGGGATGGACAGTAGCTAGCGCATTGGTTTGATAGTAGCATAGTTGGGATGTACAGTAGGTAGCACATAGGTTTGATAGCATTGTTGGGATGGACAGTACATAGCACATTGGTTTGATTGTAGCATAGTTGGGATGGACAGTAGCTAGCACATTGGTTTGATAGTAGCATAGTTGGGATGGACAGTAGCTAGCACATTGGTTTGATAGCATCATAGTTGGGATGGACAGTAGCTAGCGCATTGGTTTGATAGTAGCATAGTTGGGATGGACAGTAGCTAGCGCATTGGTTTGATTGTAGCATAGTTGGGATGGACTGTAGCTAGCGCATTGGTTTGATAGTAGCATAGTTGGGATGGACAGTAGATAGCACATTGGTTTGATAGTAGCATAGTTGGGATGGACAGTAGCTAGAACATTGGTTTGATAGTAGCATAGTTGGGATGGACAGTAGCTAGCACATTGGTTTGATAGTAGCATAGTTGGGATGGACAGTAGCTAGCACATTTGTTTGATGGATGGACAGTAGCTAGCACATAGGTTTGATAGCATTGTTGGGATGGACAGTAGATAGCACATTGGTTTGATTGTAGCATAGTTGGGATGGACAGTAGCTAGCACATTGGTTTGATAGTAGCATAGTTGGGATGGACAGTAGCTAGCACATTGGTTTGATAGTAGCATAGTTGGGATGTACAGTAGCTAGCACATTGGTTTGATAGTAGCATAGTTGGGATGGACAGTAGCTAGAACATTGGTTTGATAGTAGCATAGTTGGGATGGACAGTAGCTAGCACATTGGTTTGATAGTAGCATAGTTGGGATGTACAGTAGCTAGCACATTGGTTTGATAGTAGCATAGTTGGAATGGACAGTAGCTAGCACATTGGTTTGATAGTAGCATAGTTGGGATGGACAGTAGCTAGCACATTGGTTTGATAGCATCATAGTTGGGATGGACAGTAGCTAGCGCATTGGTTTGATAGTAGCATAGTTGGGATGGACAGTAGCTAGCACATTGGTTTGATAGTAGCATAGTTGGGATGGACTGTAGCTAGCGCATTGGTTTGATAGTAGCATAGTTGGAATGGACAGTAGCTAGCGCATTGGTTTGATAGTAGCATAGTTGGGATGGACAGTAGCTAGCACATTGGTTTGATAGTAGCATAGTTGGGATGGACAGTAGCTATTACATTGGTTTGATAGCATAGTTGGGATGGACAGTAGCTAGCACATTGGTTTGATAGTAGCATAGTTGGGATGGACAGTAGCTAGCGCATTGGTTTGATAGTAGCATAGTTGGGATGGACTGTAGCTAGCGCATTGGTTTGATAGTAGCATAGTTGGAATGGACAGTAGCTAGCGCATTGGTTTGATAGTAGCATAGTTGGGATGGACAGTAGCTAGCACATTGGTTTGATAGTAGCATAGTTGGGATGGACAGTAGCTATTACATTGGTTTGATAGCATAGTTGGGATGGACAGTAGCTAGCACATTGGTTTGAAAGCATCATAGTTGGGATGGACAGTAGCTAGCGCATTGGTTTGATAGTAGCATAGTTGGGATGGACAGTAGCTAGCACATTGGTTTGATAGTAGCATAGTTGGGATGGACAGTAGCTAGCACATTGGTTTGATAGTAGCATAGTTGGGATGGACAGTAGCTAGCACATTGGTTTGATAGTAGCATAGTTGGGATGGACAGTAGCTAGCACATTGGTTTGATGGATGGACAGTAGCTAGCACATAGGTTTGATAGCATTGTTGGGATGGACAGTAGATAGCACATTGGTTTGATAGTAGCATAGTTGGGATGGACAGTAGCTAGCACATTGGTTTGATAGTAGCATAGTTGGGATGGACAGTAGCTAGCACATTAGTTTGATAGTAGCATAGTTGGGATGGACAGTAGCAAGCACATTGGTTTGATAGTAGCATAGTTGGGATGGACAGTAGCTAGCACATTGGTTTGATAGTAGCATAGTTGGGATGGACAGTAGCTAGCACATTGGTTTGATAGTAGCATAGTTGGGATGGACAGTAGCTAGCACATTGGTTTGATAGTAGCATAGTTGGGATGGACAGTAGCTAGCACATTGGTTTGATAGTAGCATAGTTGGGATGGAGAGTAGCTAGCACATAGGTTTGATAGCATTGTTGGGATGGACAGTAGATAGCACATTGGTTTGATTGTAGCATAGTTGGGATGGACAGTAGCTAGCACATTGGTTTGATAGTAGCATAGTTGGGATGGACAGTAGCTAGCACATTGGTTTGATAGTAGCATAGTTGGGATGGACAGTAGCTAGCACATTGGTTTGATAGTAACATAGCTGGGATGTTCAGTAGCTAGCACATTGGTTTGATAGTTGGGATGGACAGTAGCTAGCACATTGGTTTGATAGTAGCATAGTTGGGATGGACAGTAGCTAGCACATTGGTTTGATAGTAGCATAGTTGGGATGGACAGTAGCTAGCACATTGGTTTGATAGTAGCATAGTTGGGATGGACAGTAGCTAGCACATTGGTTTGATAGTAGCATAGTTGGGATGGACAGTAGCTAGCACATTAGTTTGATAGCATCATAGTTGGGATGGACAGTAGCTAGCGCATTGGTTTGATAGTAGCATAGTTGGGATGGACAGTAGCTAGCGCATTGGTTTGATAGTAGCATAGTTGGGATGTACAGTAGGTAGCACATAGGTTTGATAGCATTGTTGGGATGGACAGTACATAGCACATTGGTTTGATTGTAGCATAGTTGGGATGGACAGTAGCTAGCACATTGGTTTGATAGTAGCATAGTTGGGATGGACAGTAGCTAGCACATTGGTTTGATAGCATCATAGTTGGGATGGACAGTAGCTAGCGCATTGGTTTGATAGTAGCATAGTTGGGATGGACAGTAGCTAGCGCATTGGTTTGATTGTAGCATAGTTGGGATGGACTGTAGCTAGCGCATTGGTTTGATAGTAGCATAGTTGGGATGGACAGTAGATAGCACATTGGTTTGATAGTAGCATAGTTGGGATGGACAGTAGCTAGCACATTGGTTTGATAGTAGCATAGTTGGGATGGACAGTAGCTAGCACATTGGTTTGATAGTAGCATAGTTGGGATGGACAGTAGCTAGCACATTTGTTTGATGGATGGACAGTAGCTAGCACATAGGTTTGATAGCATTGTTGGGATGGACAGTAGATAGCACATTGGTTTGATTGTAGCATAGTTGGGATGGACAGTAGCTAGCACATTGGTTTGATAGTAGCATAGTTGGGATGGACAGTAGCTAGCACATTGGTTTGATAGTAGCATAGTTGGGATGTACAGTAGCTAGCACATTGGTTTGATAGTAGCATAGTTGGGATGGACAGTAGCTAGAACATTGGTTTGATAGTAGCATAGTTGGGATGGACAGTAGCTAGCACATTGGTTTGATAGTAGCATAGTTGGGATGTACAGTAGCTAGCACATTGGTTTGATAGTAGCATAGTTGGAATGGACAGTAGCTAGCACATTGGTTTGATAGTAGCATAGTTGGGATGGACAGTAGCTAGCACATTGGTTTGATAGCATCATAGTTGGGATGGACAGTAGCTAGCGCATTGGTTTGATAGTAGCATAGTTGGGATGGACAGTAGCTAGCACATTGGTTTGATAGTAGCATAGTTGGGATGGACTGTAGCTAGCGCATTGGTTTGATAGTAGCATAGTTGGAATGGACAGTAGCTAGCGCATTGGTTTGATAGTAGCATAGTTGGGATGGACAGTAGCTAGCACATTGGTTTGATAGTAGCATAGTTGGGATGGACAGTAGCTATTACATTGGTTTGATAGCATAGTTGGGATGGACAGTAGCTAGCACATTGGTTTGATAGTAGCATAGTTGGGATGGACAGTAGCTAGCGCATTGGTTTGATAGTAGCATAGTTGGGATGGACTGTAGCTAGCGCATTGGTTTGATAGTAGCATAGTTGGAATGGACAGTAGCTAGCGCATTGGTTTGATAGTAGCATAGTTGGGATGGACAGTAGCTAGCACATTGGTTTGATAGTAGCATAGTTGGGATGGACAGTAGCTATTACATTGGTTTGATAGCATAGTTGGGATGGACAGTAGCTAGCACATTGGTTTGAAAGCATCATAGTTGGGATGGACAGTAGCTAGCGCATTGGTTTGATAGTAGCATAGTTGGGATGGACAGTAGCTAGCACATTGGTTTGATAGTAGCATAGTTGGGATGGACAGTAGCTAGCACATTGGTTTGATAGTAGCATAGTTGGGATGGACAGTAGCTAGCACATTGGTTTGATAGTAGCATAGTTGGGATGGACAGTAGCTAGCACATTGGTTTGATGGATGGACAGTAGCTAGCACATAGGTTTGATAGCATTGTTGGGATGAGCATAGTTGGGATGGACAGTAGCTAGCACATTGGTTTGATAGTAGCATAGTTGGGATGGACAGTAGCTAGCACATTGGTTTGATGGATGGACAGTAGCTAGCACATAGGTTTGATAGCATTGTTGGGATGGACAGTAGATAGCACATTGGTTTGATAGTAGCATAGTTGGGATGGACAGTAGCTAGCACATTGGTTTGATAGTAGCATAGTTGGGATGGACAGTAGCTAGCACATTAGTTTGATAGTAGCATAGTTGGGATGGACAGTAGCAAGCACATTGGTTTGATAGTAGCATAGTTGGGATGGACAGTAGCTAGCACATTGGTTTGATAGTAGCATAGTTGTGATGGACAGTAGCTAGCACATTGGTTTGATAGTAGCATAGTTGGGATGGACAGTAGCTAGCACATTGGTTTGATAGTAGCATAGTTGGGATGGACAGTAGCTAGCACATTGGTTTGATAGTAGCATAGTTGGGATGGAGAGTAGCTAGCACATAGGTTTGATAGCATTGTTGGGATGGACAGTAGATAGCACATTGGTTTGATTGTAGCATAGTTGGGATGGACAGTAGCTAGCACATTGGTTTGATAGTAGCATAGTTGGGATGGACAGTAGCTAGCACATTGGTTTGATAGTAGCATAGTTGGGATGGACAGTAGCTAGCACATTGGTTTGATAGTAACATAGCTGGGATGTTCAGTAGCTAGCACATTGGTTTGATAGTTGGGATGGACAGTAGCTAGCACATTGGTTTGATAGTAGCATAGTTGGGATGGACAGTAGCTAGCACATTGGTTTGATAGTAGCATAGTTGGGATGGACAGTAGCTAGCACATTGGTTTGATAGTAGCATAGTTGGGATGGAGAGTAGCTAGCACATAGGTTTGATAGCATTGTTGGGATGGACAGTAGATAGCACATTGGTTTGATTGTAGCATAGTTGGGATGGACAGTAGCTAGCACATTGGTTTGATAGTAGCATAGTTGGGATGGACAGTAGCTAGCACATTGGTTTGATAGTAGCATAGTTGGGATGGACAGTAGCTAGCACATTGGTTTGATAGTAACATAGCTGGGATGTTCAGTAGCTAGCACATTGGTTTGATAGTTGGGATGGACAGTAGCTAGCACATTGGTTTGATAGTAGCATAGTTGGGATGGACAGTAGCTAGCACATTGGTTTAAAAGTAGCATAGTTGGGATGGACAGTAGCTAGCACATTGGTTTGATAGTAGCATAGTTGGGATGGACAGTAGCTAGCACATTGGTTTGATAGTAGCATAGTTGGGATGGACAGTAGCTAGCACATTGGTTTGATAGCATCATAGTTGGGATGGACAGTAGCTAGCGCATTGGTTTGATAGTAGCATAGTTGGGATGGACAGTAGCTAGCGCATTGGTTTGATAGTAGCATAGTTGGGATGTACAGTAGGTAGCACATAGGTTTGATAGCATTGTTGGGATGGACAGTAGATAGCACATTGGTTTGATTGTAGCATAGTTGGGATGGACAGTAGCTAGCACATTGGTTTGATAGTAGCATAGTTGGGATGGACAGTAGCTAGCACATTGGTTTGATAGCATCATAGTTGGGATGGACAGTAGCTAGCGCATTGGTTTGATAGTAGCATAGTTGGGATGGACAGTAGCTAGCGCATTGGTTTGATTGTAGCATAGTTGGGATGGACTGTAGCTAGCGCATTGGTTTGATAGTAGCATTGTTGGGATGGACAGTAGATAGCACATTGGTTTGATTGTAGCATAGTTGGGATGGACAGTAGCTAGCACATTGGTTTGATAGTAGCATAGTTGGGATGGACAGTAGCTAGCACATTGGTTTGATAGTAGCATAGTTGGGATGGACAGTAGCTAGCACATTGGTTTGATAGTAGCATAGTTGGGATGGACAGTAGCTAGCACATTGGTTTGATAGTAGCATAGTTGGGATGGACAGTAGCTAGCACATTTGTTTGATGGATGGACAGTAGCTAGCACATAGGTTTGATAGCATTGTTGGGATGGACAGTAGATAGCACATTGGTTTGATTGTAGCATAGTTGGGATGGACAGTAGCTAGCACATTGGTTTGATAGTAGCATAGTTGGGATGGACAGTAGCTAGCACATTGGTTTGATAGTAGCATAGTTGGGATGTACAGTAGCTAGCACATTGGTTTGATAGTAACATAGCTGGGATGTTCAGTAGCTAGCACATTGGTTTGATAGTTGGGATGGACAGTAGCTAGCACATTGGTTTGATAGTAGCATAGTTGGGATGGACAGTAGCTAGCACATTGGTTTGATAGTAACATAGCTGGGATGTTCAGTAGCTAGCACATTGGTTTGATAGTTGGGATGGACAGTAGCTAGCACATTGGTTTGATAGTAGCATAGTTGGGATGGACAGTAGCTAGCACATTGGTTTGATAGTAGCATAGTTGGGATGGACAGTAGCTAGCACATTGGTTTGATAGTAGCATAGTTGGGATGGACAGTAGCTATTACATTGGTTTGATAGTAGCATAGTTGGGATGGACAGTAGCTAGCACATTGGTTTGATAGTAGCATAGTTGGGATGGACAGTAGCTAGCACATTGGTTTGATAGTAGCATAGTTGGGATGGACAGTAGCTAGCACATTGGTTTGATAGTAGCATAGTTGGGATGGACAGTAGCTAGCACATTTGTTTGATGGATGGACAGTAGCTAGCACATAGGTTTGATAGCATTGTTGGGATGGACAGTAGATAGCACATTGGTTTGATTGTAGCATAGTTGGGATGGACAGTAGCTAGCACATTGGTTTGATAGTAGCATAGTTGGGATGGACAGTAGCTAGCACATTGGTTTGATAGTAGCATAGTTGGGATGTACAGTAGCTAGCACATTGGTTTGATAGTAGCATAGTTGGGATGGACAGTAGCTAGAACATTGGTTTGATAGTAGCATAGTTGGGATGGACAGTAGCTAGCACATTGGTTTGATAGTAGCATAGTTGGGATGTACAGTAGCTAGCACATTGGTTTGATAGTAGCATAGTTGGAATGGACAGTAGCTAGCACATTGGTTTGATAGTAGCATAGTTGGGATGGACAGTAGCTAGCACATTGGTTTGATAGCATCATAGTTGGGATGGACAGTAGCTAGCGCATTGGTTTGATAGTAGCATAGTTGGGATGGACAGTAGCTAGCGCATTGGTTTGATAGTAGCATAGTTGGGATGGACTGTAGCTAGCGCATTGGTTTGATAGTAGCATAGTTGGAATGGACAGTAGCTAGCGCATTGGTTTGATAGTAGCATAGTTGGGATGGACAGTAGCTAGCACATTGGTTTGATAGTAGCATAGTTGGGATGGACAGTAGCTATTACATTGGTTTGATAGCATAGTTGGGATGGACAGTAGCTAGCACATTGGTTTGATAGTAGCATAGTTGGGATGGACAGTAGCTAGCGCATTGGTTTGATAGTAGCATAGTTGGGATGGACTGTAGCTAGCGCATTGGTTTGATAGTAGCATAGTTGGAATGGACAGTAGCTAGCGCATTGGTTTGATAGTAGCATAGTTGGGATGGACAGTAGCTAGCACATTGGTTTGATAGTAGCATAGTTGGGATGGACAGTAGCTATTACATTGGTTTGATAGCATAGTTGGGATGGACAGTAGCTAGCACATTGGTTTGAAAGCATCATAGTTGGGATGGACAGTAGCTAGCGCATTGGTTTGATAGTAGCATAGTTGGGATGGACAGTAGCTAGCACATTGGTTTGATAGTAGCATAGTTGGGATGGACAGTAGCTAGCACATTGGTTTGATAGTAGCATAGTTGGGATGGACAGTAGCTAGCACATTGGTTTGATAGTAGCATAGTTGGGATGGACAGTAGCTAGCACATTGGTTTGATGGATGGACAGTAGCTAGCACATAGGTTTGATAGCATTGTTGGGATGAGCATAGTTGGGATGGACAGTAGCTAGCACATTGGTTTGATAGTAGCATAGTTGGGATGGACAGTAGCTAGCACATTGGTTTGATGGATGGACAGTAGCTAGCACATAGGTTTGATAGCATTGTTGGGATGGACAGTAGATAGCACATTGGTTTGATAGTAGCATAGTTGGGATGGACAGTAGCTAGCACATTGGTTTGATAGTAGCATAGTTGGGATGGACAGTAGCTAGCACATTAGTTTGATAGTAGCATAGTTGGGATGGACAGTAGCAAGCACATTGGTTTGATAGTAGCATAGTTGGGATGGACAGTAGCTAGCACATTGGTTTGATAGTAGCATAGTTGTGATGGACAGTAGCTAGCACATTGGTTTGATAGTAGCATAGTTGGGATGGACAGTAGCTAGCACATTGGTTTGCTAGTAGCATAGTTGGGATGGACAGTAGCTAGCACATTGGTTTGATAGTAGCATAGTTGGGATGGAGAGTAGCTAGCACATAGGTTTGATAGCATTGTTGGGATGGACAGTAGATAGCACATTGGTTTGATTGTAGCATAGTTGGGATGGACAGTAGCTAGCACATTGGTTTGATAGTAGCATAGTTGGGATGGACAGTAGCTAGCACATTGGTTTGATAGTAGCATAGTTGGGATGGACAGTAGCTAGCACATTGGTTTGATAGTAACATAGCTGGGATGTTCAGTAGCTAGCACATTGGTTTGATAGTTGGGATGGACAGTAGCTAGCACATTGGTTTGATAGTAGCATAGTTGGGATGGACAGTAGCTAGCACATTGGTTTGATAGTAGCATAGTTGGGATGGACAGTAGCTAGCACATTGGTTTGATAGTAGCATAGTTGGGATGGAGAGTAGCTAGCACATAGGTTTGATAGCATTGTTGGGATGGACAGTAGATAGCACATTGGTTTGATTGTAGCATAGTTGGGATGGACAGTAGCTAGCACATTGGTTTGATAGTAGCATAGTTGGGATGGACAGTAGCTAGCACATTGGTTTGATAGTAGCATAGTTGGGATGGACAGTAGCTAGCACATTGGTTTGATAGTAACATAGCTGGGATGTTCAGTAGCTAGCACATTGGTTTGATAGTTGGGATGGACAGTAGCTAGCACATTGGTTTGATAGTAGCATAGTTGGGATGGACAGTAGCTAGCATATTGGTTTAAAAGTAGCATAGTTGGGATGGACAGTAGCTAGCACATTGGTTTGATAGTAGCATAGTTGGGATGGACAGTAGCTAGCACATTGGTTTGATAGTAGCATAGTTGGGATGGACAGTAGCTAGCACATTGGTTTGATAGCATCATAGTTGGGATGGACAGTAGCTAGCGCATTGGTTTGATAGTAGCATAGTTGGGATGGACAGTAGCTAGCGCATTGGTTTGATAGTAGCATAGTTGGGATGTACAGTAGGTAGCACATAGGTTTGATAGCATTGTTGGGATGGACAGTAGATAGCACATTGGTTTGATTGTAGCATAGTTGGGATGGACAGTAGCTAGCACATTGGTTTGATAGTAGCATAGTTGGGATGGACAGTAGCTAGCACATTGGTTTGATAGCATCATAGTTGGGATGGACAGTAGCTAGCGCATTGGTTTGATAGTAGCATAGTTGGGATGGACAGTAGCTAGCGCATTGGTTTGATTGTAGCATAGTTGGGATGGACTGTAGCTAGCGCATTGGTTTGATAGTAGCATTGTTGGGATGGACAGTAGATAGCACATTGGTTTGATTGTAGCATAGTTGGGATGGACAGTAGCTAGCACATTGGTTTGATAGTAGCATAGTTGGGATGGACAGTAGCTATTACATTGGTTTGATAGTAGCATAGTTGGGATGGACAGTAGCTAGCACATTGGTTTGATAGTAGCATAGTTGGGATGGACAGTAGCTAGCACATTGGTTTGATAGTAGCATAGTTGGGATGGACAGTAGCTAGCACATTTGTTTGATGGATGGACAGTAGCTAGCACATATGTTTGATAGCATTGTTGGGATGGACAGTAGATAGCACATTGGTTTGATTGTAGCATAGTTGGGATGGACAGTAGCTAGCACATTGGTTTGATAGTAGCATAGTTGGGATGGACAGTAGCTAGCACATTGGTTTGATAGTAGCATAGTTGGGATGTACAGTAGCTAGCACATTGGTTTGATAGTAACATAGCTGGGATGTTCAGTAGCTAGCACATTGGTTTGATAGTTGGGATGGACAGTAGCTAGCACATTGGTTTGATAGTAGCATAGTTGGGATGGACAGTAGCTAGCACATTGGTTTGATAGTAACATAGCTGGGATGTTCAGTAGCTAGCACATTGGTTTGATAGTTGGGATGGACAGTAGCTAGCACATTGGTTTGATAGTAGCATAGTTGGGATGGACAGTAGCTAGCACATTGGTTTGATAGTAGCATAGTTGGGATGGACAGTAGCTAGCACATTGGTTTGATAGTAGCATAGTTGGGATGGACAGTAGCTAGCACATTGGTTTGATAGTAGCATAGTTGGGATGGACAGTAGCTAGCACATTGGTTTGATAGCATCATAGTTGGGATGGACAGTAGCTAGCGCATTGGTTTGATAGTAGCATAGTTGGGATGGACAGTAGCTAGCGCATTGGTTTGATAGTAGCATAGTTGGGATGTACAGTAGGTAGCACATAGGTTTGATAGCATTGTTGGGATGGACAGTAGATAGCACATTGGTTTGATTGTAGCATAGTTGGGATGGACAGTAGCTAGCACATTGGTTTGATAGTAGCATAGTTGGGATGGACAGTAGCTAGCACATTGGTTTGATAGCATCATAGTTGGGATGGACAGTAGCTAGCGCATTGGTTTGATAGTAGCATAGTTGGGATGGACAGTAGCTAGCGCATTGGTTTGATAGTAGCATAGTTGGGATGGACTGTAGCTAGCGCATTGGTTTGATAGTAGCATTGTTGGGATGGACAGTAGATAGCACATTGGTTTGATTGTAGCATAGTTGGGATGGACAGTAGCTAGCACATTGGTTTGATAGTAGCATAGTTGGGATGGACAGTAGCTATTACATTGGTTTGATAGTAGCATAGTTGGGATGGACAGTAGCTAGCACATTGGTTTGATAGTAGCATAGTTGGGATGGACAGTAGCTAGCACATTGGTTTGATAGTAGCATAGTTGGGATGGACAGTAGCTAGCACATTTGTTTGATGGATGGACAGTAGCTAGCACATAGGTTTGATAGCATTGTTGGGATGGACAGTAGATAGCACATTGGTTTGATTGTAGCATAGTTGGGATGGACAGTAGCTAGCACATTGGTTTGATAGTAGCATAGTTGGGATGGACAGTAGCTAGCACATTGGTTTGATAGTAGCATAGTTGGGATGTACAGTAGCTAGCACATTGGTTTGATAGTAACATAGCTGGGATGTTCAGTAGCTAGCACATTGGTTTGATAGTTGGGATGGACAGTAGCTAGCACATTGGTTTGATAGTAGCATAGTTGGGATGGACAGTAGCTAGCACATTGGTTTGATAGTAACATAGCTGGGATGTTCAGTAGCTAGCACATTGGTTTGATAGTTGGGATGGACAGTAGCTAGCACATTGGTTTGATAGTAGCATAGTTGGGATGGACAGTAGCTAGCACATTGGTTTGATAGTAGCATAGTTGGGATGGACAGTAGCTAGCACATTGGTTTGATAGTAGCATAGTTGGGATGGACAGTAGCTATTACATTGGTTTGATAGTAGCATAGTTGGGATGGACAGTAGCTAGCACATTGGTTTGATAGTAGCATAGTTGGGATGGACAGTAGCTAGCACATTGGTTTGATAGTAGCATAGTTGGGATGGACAGTAGCTAGCACATTGGTTTGATAGTAGCATAGTTGGGATGGACAGTAGCTAGCACATTTGTTTGATGGATGGACAGTAGCTAGCACATAGGTTTGATAGCATTGTTGGGATGGACAGTAGATAGCACATTGGTTTGATTGTAGCATAGTTGGGATGGACAGTAGCTAGCACATTGGTTTGATAGTAGCATAGTTGGGATGGACAGTAGCTAGCACATTGGTTTGATAGTAGCATAGTTGGGATGTACAGTAGCTAGCACATTGGTTTGATAGTAGCATAGTTGGGATGGACAGTAGCTAGAACATTGGTTTGATAGTAGCATAGTTGGGATGGACAGTAGCTAGCACATTGGTTTGATAGTAGCATAGTTGGGATGTACAGTAGCTAGCACATTGGTTTGATAGTAGCATAGTTGGAATGGACAGTAGCTAGCACATTGGTTTGATAGTAGCATAGTTGGGATGGACAGTAGCTAGCACATTGGTTTGATAGCATCATAGTTGGGATGGACAGTAGCTAGCGCATTGGTTTGATAGTAGCATAGTTGGGATGGACAGTAGCTAGCGCATTGGTTTGATAGTAGCATAGTTGGGATGGACTGTAGCTAGCGCATTGGTTTGATAGTAGCATAGTTGGAATGGACAGTAGCTAGCGCATTGGTTTGATAGTAGCATAGTTGGGATGGACAGTAGCTAGCACATTGGTTTGATAGTAGCATAGTTGGGATGGACAGTAGCTATTACATTGGTTTGATAGCATAGTTGGGATGGACAGTAGCTAGCACATTGGTTTGATAGTAGCATAGTTGGGATGGACAGTAGCTAGCGCATTGGTTTGATAGTAGCATAGTTGGGATGGACTGTAGCTAGCGCATTGGTTTGATAGTAGCATAGTTGGAATGGACAGTAGCTAGCGCATTGGTTTGATAGTAGCATAGTTGGGATGGACAGTAGCTAGCACATTGGTTTGATAGTAGCATAGTTGGGATGGACAGTAGCTATTACATTGGTTTGATAGCATAGTTGGGATGGACAGTAGCTAGCACATTGGTTTGAAAGCATCATAGTTGGGATGGACAGTAGCTAGCGCATTGGTTTGATAGTAGCATAGTTGGGATGGACAGTAGCTAGCACATTGGTTTGATAGTAGCATAGTTGGGATGGACAGTAGCTAGCACATTGGTTTGATAGTAGCATAGTTGGGATGGACAGTAGCTAGCACATTGGTTTGATAGTAGCATAGTTGGGATGGACAGTAGCTAGCACATTGGTTTGATGGATGGACAGTAGCTAGCACATAGGTTTGATAGCATTGTTGGGATGAGCATAGTTGGGATGGACAGTAGCTAGCACATTGGTTTGATAGTAGCATAGTTGGGATGGACAGTAGCTAGCACATTGGTTTGATGGATGGACAGTAGCTAGCACATAGGTTTGATAGCATTGTTGGGATGGACAGTAGATAGCACATTGGTTTGATAGTAGCATAGTTGGGATGGACAGTAGCTAGCACATTGGTTTGATAGTAGCATAGTTGGGATGGACAGTAGCTAGCACATTAGTTTGATAGTAGCATAGTTGGGATGGACAGTAGCAAGCACATTGGTTTGATAGTAGCATAGTTGGGATGGACAGTAGCTAGCACATTGGTTTGATAGTAGCATAGTTGTGATGGACAGTAGCTAGCACATTGGTTTGATAGTAGCATAGTTGGGATGGACAGTAGCTAGCACATTGGTTTGATAGTAGCATAGTTGGGATGGACAGTAGCTAGCACATTGGTTTGATAGTAGCATAGTTGGGATGGAGAGTAGCTAGCACATAGGTTTGATAGCATTGTTGGGATGGACAGTAGATAGCACATTGGTTTGATTGTAGCATAGTTGGGATGGACAGTAGCTAGCACATTGGTTTGATAGTAGCATAGTTGGGATGGACAGTAGCTAGCACATTGGTTTGATAGTAGCATAGTTGGGATGGACAGTAGCTAGCACATTGGTTTGATAGTAACATAGCTGGGATGTTCAGTAGCTAGCACATTGGTTTGATAGTTGGGATGGACAGTAGCTAGCACATTGGTTTGATAGTAGCATAGTTGGGATGGACAGTAGCTAGCACATTGGTTTGATAGTAGCATAGTTGGGATGGACAGTAGCTAGCACATTGGTTTGATAGTAGCATAGTTGGGATGGAGAGTAGCTAGCACATAGGTTTGATAGCATTGTTGGGATGGACAGTAGATAGCACATTGGTTTGATTGTAGCATAGTTGGGATGGACAGTAGCTAGCACATTGGTTTGATAGTAGCATAGTTGGGATGGACAGTAGCTAGCACATTGGTTTGATAGTAGCATAGTTGGGATGGACAGTAGCTAGCACATTGGTTTGATAGTAACATAGCTGGGATGTTCAGTAGCTAGCACATTGGTTTGATAGTTGGGATGGACAGTAGCTAGCACATTGGTTTGATAGTAGCATAGTTGGGATGGACAGTAGCTAGCATATTGGTTTAAAAGTAGCATAGTTGGGATGGACAGTAGCTAGCACATTGGTTTGATAGTAGCATAGTTGGGATGGACAGTAGCTAGCACATTGGTTTGATAGTAGCATAGTTGGGATGGACAGTAGCTAGCACATTGGTTTGATAGCATCATAGTTGGGATGGACAGTAGCTAGCGCATTGGTTTGATAGTAGCATAGTTGGGATGGACAGTAGCTAGCGCATTGGTTTGATAGTAGCATAGTTGGGATGTACAGTAGGTAGCACATAGGTTTGATAGCATTGTTGGGATGGACAGTAGATAGCACATTGGTTTGATTGTAGCATAGTTGGGATGGACAGTAGCTAGCACATTGGTTTGATAGTAGCATAGTTGGGATGGACAGTAGCTAGCACATTGGTTTGATAGCATCATAGTTGGGATGGACAGTAGCTAGCGCATTGGTTTGATAGTAGCATAGTTGGGATGGACAGTAGCTAGCGCATTGGTTTGATTGTAGCATAGTTGGGATGGACTGTAGCTAGCGCATTGGTTTGATAGTAGCATTGTTGGGATGGACAGTAGATAGCACATTGGTTTGATTGTAGCATAGTTGGGATGGACAGTAGCTAGCACATTGGTTTGATAGTAGCATAGTTGGGATGGACAGTAGCTATTACATTGGTTTGATAGTAGCATAGTTGGGATGGACAGTAGCTAGCACATTGGTTTGATAGTAGCATAGTTGGGATGGACAGTAGCTAGCACATTGGTTTGATAGTAGCATAGTTGGGATGGACAGTAGCTAGCACATTTGTTTGATGGATGGACAGTAGCTAGCACATATGTTTGATAGCATTGTTGGGATGGACAGTAGATAGCACATTGGTTTGATTGTAGCATAGTTGGGATGGACAGTAGCTAGCACATTGGTTTGATAGTAGCATAGTTGGGATGGACAGTAGCTAGCACATTGGTTTGATAGTAGCATAGTTGGGATGTACAGTAGCTAGCACATTGGTTTGATAGTAACATAGCTGGGATGTTCAGTAGCTAGCACATTGGTTTGATAGTTGGGATGGACAGTAGCTAGCACATTGGTTTGATAGTAGCATAGTTGGGATGGACAGTAGCTAGCACATTGGTTTGATAGTAACATAGCTGGGATGTTCAGTAGCTAGCACATTGGTTTGATAGTTGGGATGGACAGTAGCTAGCACATTGGTTTGATAGTAGCATAGTTGGGATGGACAGTAGCTAGCACATTGGTTTGATAGTAGCATAGTTGGGATGGACAGTAGCTAGCACATTGGTTTGATAGTAGCATAGTTGGGATGGACAGTAGCTAGCACATTGGTTTGATAGTAGCATAGTTGGGATGGACAGTAGCTAGCACATTGGTTTGATAGCATCATAGTTGGGATGGACAGTAGCTAGCGCATTGGTTTGATAGTAGCATAGTTGGGATGGACAGTAGCTAGCGCATTGGTTTGATAGTAGCATAGTTGGGATGTACAGTAGGTAGCACATAGGTTTGATAGCATTGTTGGGATGGACAGTAGATAGCACATTGGTTTGATTGTAGCATAGTTGGGATGGACAGTAGCTAGCACATTGGTTTGATAGTAGCATAGTTGGGATGGACAGTAGCTAGCACATTGGTTTGATAGCATCATAGTTGGGATGGACAGTAGCTAGCGCATTGGTTTGATAGTAGCATAGTTGGGATGGACAGTAGCTAGCGCATTGGTTTGATAGTAGCATAGTTGGGATGGACTGTAGCTAGCGCATTGGTTTGATAGTAGCATTGTTGGGATGGACAGTAGATAGCACATTGGTTTGATTGTAGCATAGTTGGGATGGACAGTAGCTAGCACATTGGTTTGATAGTAGCATAGTTGGGATGGACAGTAGCTATTACATTGGTTTGATAGTAGCATAGTTGGGATGGACAGTAGCTAGCACATTGGATTGATAGTAGCATAGTTGGGATGGACAGTAGCTAGCACATTGGTTTGATAGTAGCATAGTTGGGATGGACAGTAGCTAGCACATTTGTTTGATGGATGGACAGTAGCTAGCACATAGCTTTGATAGCATTGTTGGGATGGACAGTAGATAGCACATTGGTTTGATTGTAGCATAGTTGGGATGGACAGTAGCTAGCACATTGGTTTGATAGTAGCATAGTTGGGATGGACAGTACCTAGCACATTGGTTTGATAGTAGCATAGTTGGGATGTACAGTAGCTAGCACATTGGTTTGATAGTAGCATAGTTGGGATGGACAGTAGCTAGCACATTGGTTTGATAGTAGCATAGTTGGGATGGACAGTAGCTAGCACATTGGTTTGATAGTAGCATAGTTGGGATGTACAGTAGCTAGCACATAGGTTTGATAGCATTGTTGGGATGGACAGTAGATAGCACATTGGTTTGATTGTAGCATAGTTGGGATGGACAGTAGCTAGCACATTGGTTTGATAGTAGCATAGTTGGGATGGACAGTAGCTAGCACATTGGTTTGATAGTAGCATAGTTGGGATGTACAGTAGCTAGCACATTGGTTTGATAGTAGCATAGTTGGGATGGACAGTAGCTAGAACATTGGTTTGATAGTAGCATAGTTGGGATGGACAGTAGCTAGCACATTGGTTTGATAGTAGCATAGTTGGGATGTACAGTAGCTAGCACATTGGTTTGATAGTAGCATAGTTGGAATGGACAGTAGCTAGCACATTGGTTTGATAGTAGCATAGTTGGGATGGACAGTAGCTAGCACATTGGTTTGATAGCATCATAGTTGGGATGGACAGTAGCTAGCGCATTGGTTTGATAGTAGCATAGTTGGGATGGACAGTAGCTAGCGCATTGGTTTGATAGTAGCATAGTTGGGATGGACTGTAGCTAGCGCATTGGTTTGATAGTAGCATAGTTGGAATGGACAGTAGCTAGCGCATTGGTTTGATAGTAGCATAGTTGGGATGGACAGTAGCTAGCACATTGGTTTGATAGTAGCATAGTTGGGATGGACAGTAGCTATTACATTGGTTTGATAGCATAGTTGGGATGGACAGTAGCTAGCACATTGGTTTGATAGTAGCATAGTTGGGATGGACAGTAGCTAGCGCATTGGTTTGATAGTAGCATAGTTGGGATGGACTGTAGCTAGCGCATTGGTTTGATAGTAGCATAGTTGGAATGGACAGTAGCTAGCGCATTGGTTTGATAGTAGCATAGTTGGGATGGACAGTAGCTAGCACATTGGTTTGATAGTAGCATAGTTGGGATGGACAGTAGCTATTACATTGGTTTGATAGCATAGTTGGGATGGACAGTAGCTAGCACATTGGTTTGAAAGCATCATAGTTGGGATGGACAGTAGCTAGCGCATTGGTTTGATAGTAGCATAGTTGGGATGGACAGTAGCTAGCACATTGGTTTGATAGTAGCATAGTTGGGATGGACAGTAGCTAGCACATTGGTTTGATAGTAGCATAGTTGGGATGGACAGTAGCTAGCACATTGGTTTGATAGTAGCATAGTTGGGATGGACAGTAGCTAGCACATTGGTTTGATGGATGGACAGTAGCTAGCACATAGGTTTGATAGCATTGTTGGGATGAGCATAGTTGGGATGGACAGTAGCTAGCACATTGGTTTGATAGTAGCATAGTTGGGATGGACAGTAGCTAGCACATTGGTTTGATGGATGGACAGTAGCTAGCACATAGGTTTGATAGCATTGTTGGGATGGACAGTAGATAGCACATTGGTTTGATAGTAGCATAGTTGGGATGGACAGTAGCTAGCACATTGGTTTGATAGTAGCATAGTTGGGATGGACAGTAGCTAGCACATTAGTTTGATAGTAGCATAGTTGGGATGGACAGTAGCAAGCACATTGGTTTGATAGTAGCATAGTTGGGATGGACAGTAGCTAGCACATTGGTTTGATAGTAGCATAGTTGTGATGGACAGTAGCTAGCACATTGGTTTGATAGTAGCATAGTTGGGATGGACAGTAGCTAGCACATTGGTTTGATAGTAGCATAGTTGGGATGGACAGTAGCTAGCACATTGGTTTGATAGTAGCATAGTTGGGATGGAGAGTAGCTAGCACATAGGTTTGATAGCATTGTTGGGATGGACAGTAGATAGCACATTGGTTTGATTGTAGCATAGTTGGGATGGACAGTAGCTAGCACATTGGTTTGATAGTAGCATAGTTGGGATGGACAGTAGCTAGCACATTGGTTTGATAGTAGCATAGTTGGGATGGACAGTAGCTAGCACATTGGTTTGATAGTAACATAGCTGGGATGTTCAGTAGCTAGCACATTGGTTTGATAGTTGGGATGGACAGTAGCTAGCACATTGGTTTGATAGTAGCATAGTTGGGATGGACAGTAGCTAGCACATTGGTTTGATAGTAGCATAGTTGGGATGGACAGTAGCTAGCACATTGGTTTGATAGTAGCATAGTTGGGATGGAGAGTAGCTAGCACATAGGTTTGATAGCATTGTTGGGATGGACAGTAGATAGCACATTGGTTTGATTGTAGCATAGTTGGGATGGACAGTAGCTAGCACATTGGTTTGATAGTAGCATAGTTGGGATGGACAGTAGCTAGCACATTGGTTTGATAGTAGCATAGTTGGGATGGACAGTAGCTAGCACATTGGTTTGATAGTAACATAGCTGGGATGTTCAGTAGCTAGCACATTGGTTTGATAGTTGGGATGGACAGTAGCTAGCACATTGGTTTGATAGTAGCATAGTTGGGATGGACAGTAGCTAGCATATTGGTTTAAAAGTAGCATAGTTGGGATGGACAGTAGCTAGCACATTGGTTTGATAGTAGCATAGTTGGGATGGACAGTAGCTAGCACATTGGTTTGATAGTAGCATAGTTGGGATGGACAGTAGCTAGCACATTGGTTTGATAGCATCATAGTTGGGATGGACAGTAGCAAGCACATTGGTTTGATAGTAGCATAGTTGGGATGGACAGTAGCTAGCACATTGGTTTGATAGTAGCATAGTTGTGATGGACAGTAGCTAGCACATTGGTTTGATAGTAGCATAGTTGGGATGGACAGTAGCTAGCACATTGGTTTGATAGTAGCATAGTTGGGATGGACAGTAGATAGCACATTGGTTTGATAGTAGCATAGTTGGGATGGACAGTAGCTAGCACATTGGTTTGATAGTAGCATAGTTGGGATGGACAGTAGCTAGCACATTAGTTTGATAGTAGCATAGTTGGGATGGACAGTAGCAAGCACATTGGTTTGATAGTAGCATAGTTGGGATGGACAGTAGCTAGCACATTGGTTTGATAGTAGCATAGTTGTGATGGACAGTAGCTAGCACATTGGTTTGATAGTAGCATAGTTGGGATGGACAGTAGCTAGCACATTGGTTTGATAGTAGCATAGTTGGGATGGACAGTAGCTAGCACATTGGTTTGATAGTAGCATAGTTGGGATGGAGAGTAGCTAGCACATAGGTTTGATAGCATTGTTGGGATGGACAGTAGATAGCACATTGGTTTGATTGTAGCATAGTTGGGATGGACAGTAGCTAGCACATTGGTTTGATAGTAGCATAGTTGGGATGGACAGTAGCTAGCACATTGGTTTGATAGTAGCATAGTTGGGATGGACAGTAGCTAGCACATTGGTTTGATAGTAACATAGCTGGGATGTTCAGTAGCTAGCACATTGGTTTGATAGTTGGGATGGACAGTAGCTAGCACATTGGTTTGATAGTAGCATAGTTGGGATGGACAGTAGCTAGCACATTGGTTTGATAGTAGCATAGTTGGGATGGACAGTAGCTAGCACATTGGTTTGATAGTAGCATAGTTGGGATGGAGAGTAGCTAGCACATAGGTTTGATAGCATTGTTGGGATGGACAGTAGATAGCACATTGGTTTGATTGTAGCATAGTTGGGATGGACAGTAGCTAGCACATTGGTTTGATAGTAGCATAGTTGGGATGGACAGTAGCTAGCACATTGGTTTGATAGTAGCATAGTTGGGATGGACAGTAGCTAGCACATTGGTTTGATAGTAACATAGCTGGGATGTTCAGTAGCTAGCACATTGGTTTGATAGTTGGGATGGACAGTAGCTAGCACATTGGTTTGATAGTAGCATAGTTGGGATGGACAGTAGCTAGCATATTGGTTTAAAAGTAGCATAGTTGGGATGGACAGTAGCTAGCACATTGGTTTGATAGTAGCATAGTTGGGATGGACAGTAGCTAGCACATTGGTTTGATAGTAGCATAGTTGGGATGGACAGTAGCTAGCACATTGGTTTGATAGCATCATAGTTGGGATGGACAGTAGCTAGCGCATTGGTTTGATAGTAGCATAGTTGGGATGGACAGTAGCTAGCGCATTGGTTTGATAGTAGCATAGTTGGGATGTACAGTAGGTAGCACATAGGTTTGATAGCATTGTTGGGATGGACAGTAGATAGCACATTGGTTTGATTGTAGCATAGTTGGGATGGACAGTAGCTAGCACATTGGTTTGATAGTAGCATAGTTGGGATGGACAGTAGCTAGCACATTGGTTTGATAGCATCATAGTTGGGATGGACAGTAGCTAGCGCATTGGTTTGATAGTAGCATAGTTGGGATGGACAGTAGCTAGCGCATTGGTTTGATTGTAGCATAGTTGGGATGGACTGTAGCTAGCGCATTGGTTTGATAGTAGCATTGTTGGGATGGACAGTAGATAGCACATTGGTTTGATTGTAGCATAGTTGGGATGGACAGTAGCTAGCACATTGGTTTGATAGTAGCATAGTTGGGATGGACAGTAGCTATTACATTGGTTTGATAGTAGCATAGTTGGGATGGACAGTAGCTAGCACATTGGTTTGATAGTAGCATAGTTGGGATGGACAGTAGCTAGCACATTGGTTTGATAGTAGCATAGTTGGGATGGACAGTAGCTAGCACATTTGTTTGATGGATGGACAGTAGCTAGCACATAGGTTTGATAGCATTGTTGGGATGGACAGTAGATAGCACATTGGTTTGATTGTAGCATAGTTGGGATGGACAGTAGCTAGCACATTGGTTTGATAGTAGCATAGTTGGGATGGACAGTAGCTAGCACATTGGTTTGATAGTAGCATAGTTGGGATGTACAGTAGCTAGCACATTGGTTTGATAGTAACATAGCTGGGATGTTCAGTAGCTAGCACATTGGTTTGATAGTTGGGATGGACAGTAGCTAGCACATTGGTTTGATAGTAGCATAGTTGGGATGGACAGTAGCTAGCACATTGGTTTGATAGTAACATAGCTGGGATGTTCAGTAGCTAGCACATTGGTTTGATAGTTGGGATGGACAGTAGCTAGCACATTGGTTTGATAGTAGCATAGTTGGGATGGACAGTAGCTAGCACATTGGTTTGATAGTAGCATAGTTGGGATGGACAGTAGCTAGCACATTGGTTTGATAGTAGCATAGTTGGGATGGACAGTAGCTAGCACATTGGTTTGATAGTAGCATAGTTGGGATGGACAGTAGCTAGCACATTGGTTTGATAGCATCATAGTTGGGATGGACAGTAGCTAGCGCATTGGTTTGATAGTAGCATAGTTGGGATGGACAGTAGCTAGCGCATTGGTTTGATAGTAGCATAGTTGGGATGTACAGTAGGTAGCACATAGGTTTGATAGCATTGTTGGGATGGACAGTAGATAGCACATTGGTTTGATTGTAGCATAGTTGGGATGGACAGTAGCTAGCACATTGGTTTGATAGTAGCATAGTTGGGATGGACAGTAGCTAGCACATTGGTTTGATAGCATCATAGTTGGGATGGACAGTAGCTAGCGCATTGGTTTGATAGTAGCATAGTTGGGATGGACAGTAGCTAGCGCATTGGTTTGATAGTAGCATAGTTGGGATGGACTGTAGCTAGCGCATTGGTTTGATAGTAGCATTGTTGGGATGGACAGTAGATAGCACATTGGTTTGATTGTAGCATAGTTGGGATGGACAGTAGCTAGCACATTGGTTTGATAGTAGCATAGTTGGGATGGACAGTAGCTATTACATTGGTTTGATAGTAGCATAGTTGGGATGGACAGTAGCTAGCACATTGGTTTGATAGTAGCATAGTTGGGATGGACAGTAGCTAGCACATTGGTTTGATAGTAGCATAGTTGGGATGGACAGTAGCTAGCACATTTGTTTGATGGATGGACAGTAGCTAGCACATAGCTTTGATAGCATTGTTGGGATGGACAGTAGATAGCACATTGGTTTGATTGTAGCATAGTTGGGATGGACAGTAGCTAGCACATTGGTTTGATAGTAGCATAGTTGGGATGGACAGTACCTAGCACATTGGTTTGATAGTAGCATAGTTGGGATGTACAGTAGCTAGCACATTGGTTTGATAGTAGCATAGTTGGGATGGACAGTAGCTAGCACATTGGTTTGATAGTAGCATAGTTGGGATGGACAGTAGCTAGCACATTGGTTTGATAGTAGCATAGTTGGGATGTACAGTAGCTAGCACATAGGTTTGATAGCATTGTTGGGATGGACAGTAGATAGCACATTGGTTTGATTGTAGCATAGTTGGGATGGACAGTAGCTAGCACATTGGTTTGATAGTAGCATAGTTGGGATGGACAGTAGCTAGCACATTGGTTTGATAGTAGCATAGTTGGGATGTACAGTAGCTAGCACATTGGTTTGATAGTAGCATAGTTGGGATGGACAGTAGCTAGAACATTGGTTTGATAGTAGCATAGTTGGGATGGACAGTAGCTAGCACATTGGTTTGATAGTAGCATAGTTGGGATGTACAGTAGCTAGCACATTGGTTTGATAGTAGCATAGTTGGAATGGACAGTAGCTAGCACATTGGTTTGATAGTAGCATAGTTGGGATGGACAGTAGCTAGCACATTGGTTTGATAGCATCATAGTTGGGATGGACAGTAGCTAGCGCATTGGTTTGATAGTAGCATAGTTGGGATGGACAGTAGCTAGCGCATTGGTTTGATAGTAGCATAGTTGGGATGGACTGTAGCTAGCGCATTGGTTTGATAGTAGCATAGTTGGAATGGACAGTAGCTAGCGCATTGGTTTGATAGTAGCATAGTTGGGATGGACAGTAGCTAGCACATTGGTTTGATAGTAGCATAGTTGGGATGGACAGTAGCTATTACATTGGTTTGATAGCATAGTTGGGATGGACAGTAGCTAGCACATTGGTTTGATAGTAGCATAGTTGGGATGGACAGTAGCTAGCGCATTGGTTTGATAGTAGCATAGTTGGGATGGACTGTAGCTAGCGCATTGGTTTGATAGTAGCATAGTTGGAATGGACAGTAGCTAGCGCATTGGTTTGATAGTAGCATAGTTGGGATGGACAGTAGCTAGCACATTGGTTTGATAGTAGCATAGTTGGGATGGACAGTAGCTATTACATTGGTTTGATAGCATAGTTGGGATGGACAGTAGCTAGCACATTGGTTTGAAAGCATCATAGTTGGGATGGACAGTAGCTAGCGCATTGGTTTGATAGTAGCATAGTTGGGATGGACAGTAGCTAGCACATTGGTTTGATAGTAGCATAGTTGGGATGGACAGTAGCTAGCACATTGGTTTGATAGTAGCATAGTTGGGATGGACAGTAGCTAGCACATTGGTTTGATAGTAGCATAGTTGGGATGGACAGTAGCTAGCACATTGGTTTGATGGATGGACAGTAGCTAGCACATAGGTTTGATAGCATTGTTGGGATGAGCATAGTTGGGATGGACAGTAGCTAGCACATTGGTTTGATAGTAGCATAGTTGGGATGGACAGTAGCTAGCACATTGGTTTGATGGATGGACAGTAGCTAGCACATAGGTTTGATAGCATTGTTGGGATGGACAGTAGATAGCACATTGGTTTGATAGTAGCATAGTTGGGATGGACAGTAGCTAGCACATTGGTTTGATAGTAGCATAGTTGGGATGGACAGTAGCTAGCACATTAGTTTGATAGTAGCATAGTTGGGATGGACAGTAGCAAGCACATTGGTTTGATAGTAGCATAGTTGGGATGGACAGTAGCTAGCACATTGGTTTGATAGTAGCATAGTTGTGATGGACAGTAGCTAGCACATTGGTTTGATAGTAGCATAGTTGGGATGGACAGTAGCTAGCACATTGGTTTGATAGTAGCATAGTTGGGATGGACAGTAGCTAGCACATTGGTTTGATAGTAGCATAGTTGGGATGGAGAGTAGCTAGCACATAGGTTTGATAGCATTGTTGGGATGGACAGTAGATAGCACATTGGTTTGATTGTAGCATAGTTGGGATGGACAGTAGCTAGCACATTGGTTTGATAGTAGCATAGTTGGGATGGACAGTAGCTAGCACATTGGTTTGATAGTAACATAGCTGGGATGTTCAGTAGCTAGCACATTGGTTTGATAGTTGGGATGGACAGTAGCTAGCACATTGGTTTGATAGTAGCATAGTTGGGATGGACAGTAGCTAGCACATTGGTTTGATAGTAGCATAGTTGGGATGGACAGTAGCTAGCACATTGGTTTGATAGTAGCATAGTTGGGATGGAGAGTAGCTAGCACATAGGTTTGATAGCATTGTTGGGATGGACAGTAGATAGCACATTGGTTTGATTGTAGCATAGTTGGGATGGACAGTAGCTAGCACATTGGTTTGATAGTAGCATAGTTGGGATGGACAGTAGCTAGCACATTGGTTTGATAGTAGCATAGTTGGGATGGACAGTAGCTAGCACATTGGTTTGATAGTAACATAGCTGGGATGTTCAGTAGCTAGCACATTGGTTTGATAGTTGGGATGGACAGTAGCTAGCACATTGGTTTGATAGTAGCATAGTTGGGATGGACAGTAGCTAGCATATTGGTTTAAAAGTAGCATAGTTGGGATGGACAGTAGCTAGCACATTGGTTTGATAGTAGCATAGTT
Organism: Borostomias antarcticus; assembly: GCF_949987555.1. Classification (NCBI taxonomy): domain Eukaryota; kingdom Metazoa; phylum Chordata; class Actinopteri; order Stomiiformes; family Stomiidae; genus Borostomias; species Borostomias antarcticus. The sequence continues at coordinate 38,125 of NW_028176156.1, forward strand.
GGGATGGACAGTAGCTAGCACATTGGTTTGATAGTAGCATAGTTGGGATGGACAGTAGCTAGCACATTGGTTTGATAGCATCATAGTTGGGATGGACAGTAGCAAGCACATTGGTTTGATAGTAGCATAGTTGGGATGGACAGTAGCTAGCACATTGGTTTGATAGTAGCATAGTTGTGATGGACAGTAGCTAGCACATTGGTTTGATAGTAGCATAGTTGGGATGGACAGTAGCTAGCACATTGGTTTGATAGTAGCATAGTTGGGATGGACAGTAGATAGCACATTGGTTTGATAGTAGCATAGTTGGGATGGACAGTAGCTAGCACATTGGTTTGATAGTAGCATAGTTGGGATGGACAGTAGCTAGCACATTAGTTTGATAGTAGCATAGTTGGGATGGACAGTAGCAAGCACATTGGTTTGATAGTAGCATAGTTGGGATGGACAGTAGCTAGCACATTGGTTTGATAGTAGCATAGTTGTGATGGACAGTAGCTAGCACATTGGTTTGATAGTAGCATAGTTGGGATGGACAGTAGCTAGCACATTGGTTTGATAGTAGCATAGTTGGGATGGACAGTAGCTAGCACATTGGTTTGATAGTAGCATAGTTGGGATGGAGAGTAGCTAGCACATAGGTTTGATAGCATTGTTGGGATGGACAGTAGATAGCACATTGGTTTGATTGTAGCATAGTTGGGATGGACAGTAGCTAGCACATTGGTTTGATAGTAGCATAGTTGGGATGGACAGTAGCTAGCACATTGGTTTGATAGTAGCATAGTTGGGATGGACAGTAGCTAGCACATTGGTTTGATAGTAACATAGCTGGGATGTTCAGTAGCTAGCACATTGGTTTGATAGTTGGGATGGACAGTAGCTAGCACATTGGTTTGATAGTAGCATAGTTGGGATGGACAGTAGCTAGCACATTGGTTTGATAGTAGCATAGTTGGGATGGACAGTAGCTAGCACATTGGTTTGATAGTAGCATAGTTGGGATGGAGAGTAGCTAGCACATAGGTTTGATAGCATTGTTGGGATGGACAGTAGATAGCACATTGGTTTGATTGTAGCATAGTTGGGATGGACAGTAGCTAGCACATTGGTTTGATAGTAGCATAGTTGGGATGGACAGTAGCTAGCACATTGGTTTGATAGTAGCATAGTTGGGATGGACAGTAGCTAGCACATTGGTTTGATAGTAACATAGCTGGGATGTTCAGTAGCTAGCACATTGGTTTGATAGTTGGGATGGACAGTAGCTAGCACATTGGTTTGATAGTAGCATAGTTGGGATGGACAGTAGCTAGCATATTGGTTTAAAAGTAGCATAGTTGGGATGGACAGTAGCTAGCACATTGGTTTGATAGTAGCATAGTTGGGATGGACAGTAGCTAGCACATTGGTTTGATAGTAGCATAGTTGGGATGGACAGTAGCTAGCACATTGGTTTGATAGCATCATAGTTGGGATGGACAGTAGCTAGCGCATTGGTTTGATAGTAGCATAGTTGGGATGGACAGTAGCTAGCGCATTGGTTTGATAGTAGCATAGTTGGGATGTACAGTAGGTAGCACATAGGTTTGATAGCATTGTTGGGATGGACAGTAGATAGCACATTGGTTTGATTGTAGCATAGTTGGGATGGACAGTAGCTAGCACATTGGTTTGATAGTAGCATAGTTGGGATGGACAGTAGCTAGCACATTGGTTTGATAGCATCATAGTTGGGATGGACAGTAGCTAGCGCATTGGTTTGATAGTAGCATAGTTGGGATGGACAGTAGCTAGCGCATTGGTTTGATTGTAGCATAGTTGGGATGGACTGTAGCTAGCGCATTGGTTTGATAGTAGCATTGTTGGGATGGACAGTAGATAGCACATTGGTTTGATTGTAGCATAGTTGGGATGGACAGTAGCTAGCACATTGGTTTGATAGTAGCATAGTTGGGATGGACAGTAGCTATTACATTGGTTTGATAGTAGCATAGTTGGGATGGACAGTAGCTAGCACATTGGTTTGATAGTAGCATAGTTGGGATGGACAGTAGCTAGCACATTGGTTTGATAGTAGCATAGTTGGGATGGACAGTAGCTAGCACATTTGTTTGATGGATGGACAGTAGCTAGCACATAGGTTTGATAGCATTGTTGGGATGGACAGTAGATAGCACATTGGTTTGATTGTAGCATAGTTGGGATGGACAGTAGCTAGCACATTGGTTTGATAGTAGCATAGTTGGGATGGACAGTAGCTAGCACATTGGTTTGATAGTAGCATAGTTGGGATGTACAGTAGCTAGCACATTGGTTTGATAGTAACATAGCTGGGATGTTCAGTAGCTAGCACATTGGTTTGATAGTTGGGATGGACAGTAGCTAGCACATTGGTTTGATAGTAGCATAGTTGGGATGGACAGTAGCTAGCACATTGGTTTGATAGTAACATAGCTGGGATGTTCAGTAGCTAGCACATTGGTTTGATAGTTGGGATGGACAGTAGCTAGCACATTGGTTTGATAGTAGCATAGTTGGGATGGACAGTAGCTAGCACATTGGTTTGATAGTAGCATAGTTGGGATGGACAGTAGCTAGCACATTGGTTTGATAGTAGCATAGTTGGGATGGACAGTAGCTAGCACATTGGTTTGATAGTAGCATAGTTGGGATGGACAGTAGCTAGCACATTGGTTTGATAGCATCATAGTTGGGATGGACAGTAGCTAGCGCATTGGTTTGATAGTAGCATAGTTGGGATGGACAGTAGCTAGCGCATTGGTTTGATAGTAGCATAGTTGGGATGTACAGTAGGTAGCACATAGGTTTGATAGCATTGTTGGGATGGACAGTAGATAGCACATTGGTTTGATTGTAGCATAGTTGGGATGGACAGTAGCTAGCACATTGGTTTGATAGTAGCATAGTTGGGATGGACAGTAGCTAGCACATTGGTTTGATAGCATCATAGTTGGGATGGACAGTAGCTAGCGCATTGGTTTGATAGTAGCATAGTTGGGATGGACAGTAGCTAGCGCATTGGTTTGATAGTAGCATAGTTGGGATGGACTGTAGCTAGCGCATTGGTTTGATAGTAGCATTGTTGGGATGGACAGTAGATAGCACATTGGTTTGATTGTAGCATAGTTGGGATGGACAGTAGCTAGCACATTGGTTTGATAGTAGCATAGTTGGGATGGACAGTAGCTATTACATTGGTTTGATAGTAGCATAGTTGGGATGGACAGTAGCTAGCACATTGGTTTGATAGTAGCATAGTTGGGATGGACAGTAGCTAGCACATTGGTTTGATAGTAGCATAGTTGGGATGGACAGTAGCTATTACATTGGTTTGATAGTAGCATTGTTGGGATGGACAGTAGATAGCACATTGGTTTGATTGTAGCATAGTTGGGATGGACAGTAGCTAGCACATTGGTTTGATAGTAGCATAGTTGGGATGGACAGTAGCTATTACATTGGTTTGATAGTAGCATAGTTGGGATGGACAGTAGCTAGCACATTGGTTTGATAGTAGCATAGTTGGGATGGACAGTAGCTAGCACATTGGTTTGATAGTAGCATAGTTGGGATGGACAGTAGCTAGCACATTTGTTTGATGGATGGACAGTAGCTAGCACATAGCTTTGATAGCATTGTTGGGATGGACAGTAGATAGCACATTGGTTTGATTGTAGCATAGTTGGGATGGACAGTAGCTAGCACATTGGTTTGATAGTAGCATAGTTGGGATGGACAGTACCTAGCACATTGGTTTGATAGTAGCATAGTTGGGATGTACAGTAGCTAGCACATTGGTTTGATAGTAGCATAGTTGGGATGGACAGTAGCTAGCACATTGGTTTGATAGTAGCATAGTTGGGATGGACAGTAGCTAGCACATTGGTTTGATAGTAGCATAGTTGGGATGTACAGTAGCTAGCACATAGGTTTGATAGCATTGTTGGGATGGACAGTAGATAGCACATTGGTTTGATTGTAGCATAGTTGGGATGGACAGTAGCTAGCACATTGGTTTGATAGTAGCATAGTTGGAATGGACAGTAGCTAGCACATTGGTTTGATAGTAGCATAGTTGGGATGGACAGTAGCTAGCACATTGGTTTGATAGCATCATAGTTGGGATGGACAGTAGCTAGCGCATTGGTTTGATAGTAGCATAGTTGGGATGGACAGTAGCTAGCGCATTGGTTTGATAGTAGCATAGTTGGGATGGACTGTAGCTAGCGCATTGGTTTGATAGTAGCATAGTTGGAATGGACAGTAGCTAGCGCATTGGTTTGATAGTAGCATAGTTGGGATGGACAGTAGCTAGCACATTGGTTTGATAGTAGCATAGTTGGGATGGACAGTAGCTATTACATTGGTTTGATAGCATAGTTGGGATGGACAGTAGCTAGCACATTGGTTTGATAGCATCATAGTTGGGATGGACAGTAGCTAGCGCATTGGTTTGATAGTAGCATAGTTGGGATGGACAGTAGCTAGCGCATTGGTTTGATAGTAGCATAGTTGGGATGGACAGTAGCTATTACATTGGTTTGATAGCATAGTTGGGATGGACAGTAGCTAGCACATTGGTTTGAAAGCATCATAGTTGGGATGGACAGTAGCTAGCGCATTGGTTTGATAGTAGCATAGTTGGGATGGACAGTAGCTAGCACATTGGTTTGATAGTAGCATAGTTGGGATGGACAGTAGCTAGCACATTGGTTTGATAGTAGCATAGTTGGGATGGACAGTAGCTAGCACATTGGTTTGATAGTAGCATAGTTGGGATGGACAGTAGCTAGCACATTGGTTTGATAGTAGCATAGTTGGGATGGACAGTAGCTAGCACATTGGTTTGATAGTAGCATAGTTGGGATGGACAGTAGCTAGCACATTGGTTTGATGGATGGACAGTAGCTAGCACATAGGTTTGATAGCATTGTTGGGATGAGCATAGTTGGGATGGACAGTAGCTAGCACATTGGTTTGATAGTAGCATAGTTGGGATGGACAGTAGCTAGCACATTGGTTTGATGGATGGACAGTAGCTAGCACATAGGTTTGATAGCATTGTTGGGATGGACAGTAGATAGCACATTGGTTTGATAGTAGCATAGTTGGGATGGACAGTAGCTAGCACATTGGTTTGATAGTAGCATAGTTGGGATGGACAGTAGCTAGCACATTAGTTTGATAGTAGCATAGTTGGGATGGACAGTAGCTAGCACATTGGTTTGATAGTAGCATAGTTGGGATGGACAGTAGCTAGCACATTGGTTTGATAGTAGCATAGTTGGGATGGACAGTAGCTAGCACATTGGTTTGATAGTAGCATAGTTGGGATGGACAGTAGCTAGCACATTGGTTTGATAGTAGCATAGTTGGGATGGACAGTAGCTAGCACATTGGTTTGATAGTAGCATAGTTGGGATGGAGAGTAGCTAGCACATTGGTTTGATAGCATCATAGTTGGGATGGACATTAGCTAGTGCATTGGTTTGATATTAGCATAGTTGGGATGGACAGTAGCTAGCGCATTGGTTTGATAGTAGCATAGTTGGGATGTACAGTAGGTAGCACATAGGTTTGATAGCATTGTTGGGATGGACAGTAGATAGCACATTGGTTTGATTGTAGCATAGTTGGGATGGACAGTAGCTAGCACATTGGTTTGATAGTAGCATAGTTGGGATGGACAGTAGCTAGCACATTGGTTTGATAGTAGCATAGTTGGGATGGACAGTAGCTAGCACATTGGTTTGATAGTAACATAGCTGGGATGTTCAGTAGCTAGCACATTGGTTTGATAGTTGGGATGGACAGTAGCTAGCACATTGGTTTGATAGTAGCATAGTTGGGATGGACAGTAGCTAGCGCATTGGTTTGATAGTAACATAGCTGGGATGTTCAGTAGCTAGCGCATTGGTTTGATAGTAGCATAGTTGGGATGGACTGTAAGTAGCGCATTGGTTTGATAGTAGCATTGTTGGGATGGACAGTAGATAGCACATTGGTTTGATAGTAGCATAGTTGGGATTGACAGTAGCTAGCACATTGGTTTGATAGTAGCATAGTTGGGATGGACAGTAGCTAGCACATTGGTTTGATAGTAGCATAGTTGGGATGGACAGTAGCTAGCACATTGGTTTGATAGTAGCATAGTTGGGATGGACAGTAGCTAGCACATTGGTTTGATAGTAGCATAGTTGGGATGGACAGTAGCTAGCACATTGGTTTGATGGATGGACAGTAGCTAGCACATAGGTTTGATAGCATTGTTGGGATGAGCATAGTTGGGATGGACAGTAGCTAGCACATTGGTTTGATAGTAGCATAGTTGGGATGGACAGTAGCTAGCACATTGGTTTGATGGATGGACAGTAGCTAGCACATAGGTTTGATAGCATTGTTGGGATGGACAGTAGATAGCACATTGGTTTGATAGTAGCATAGTTGGGATGGACAGTAGCTAGCACATTGGTTTGATAGTAGCATAGTTGGGATGGACAGTAGCTAGCACATTAGTTTGATAGTAGCATAGTTGGGATGGACAGTAGCTAGCACATTGGTTTGATAGTAGCATAGTTGGGATGGACAGTAGCTAGCACATTGGTTTGATAGTAGCATAGTTGGGATGGACAGTAGCTAGCACATTGGTTTGATAGTAGCATAGTTGGGATGGACAGTAGCTAGCACATTGGTTTGATAGTAGCATAGTTGGAATGGACAGTAGCTAGCGCATTGGTTTGATAGTAGCATAGTTGGGATGGACAGTAGCTAGCACATTGGTTTGATAGTAGCATAGTTGGGATGGACAGTAGCTATTACATTGGTTTGATAGCATAGTTGGGATGGACAGTAGCTAGCACATTGGTTTGATAGCATCATAGTTGGGATGGACAGTAGCTAGCGCATTGGTTTGATAGTAGCATAGTTGGGATGGACAGTAGCTAGCGCATTGGTTTGATAGTAGCATAGTTGGGATGGACAGTAGCTATTACATTGGTTTGATAGCATAGTTGGGATGGACAGTAGCTAGCACATTGGTTTGAAAGCATCATAGTTGGGATGGACAGTAGCTAGCGCATTGGTTTGATAGTAGCATAGTTGGGATGGACAGTAGCTAGCACATTGGTTTGATAGTAGCATAGTTGGGATGGACAGTAGCTAGCACATTGGTTTGATAGTAGCATAGTTGGGATGGACAGTAGCTAGCACATTGGTTTGATAGTAGCATAGTTGGGATGGACAGTAGCTAGCACATTGGTTTGATAGTAGCATAGTTGGGATGGACAGTAGCTAGCACATTGGTTTGATAGTAGCATAGTTGGGATGGACAGTAGCTAGCACATTGGTTTGATGGATGGACAGTAGCTAGCACATAGGTTTGATAGCATTGTTGGGATGAGCATAGTTGGGATGGACAGTAGCTAGCACATTGGTTTGATAGTAGCATAGTTGGGATGGACAGTAGCTAGCACATTGGTTTGATGGATGGACAGTAGCTAGCACATAGGTTTGATAGCATTGTTGGGATGGACAGTAGATAGCACATTGGTTTGATAGTAGCATAGTTGGGATGGACAGTAGCTAGCACATTGGTTTGATAGTAGCATAGTTGGGATGGACAGTAGCTAGCACATTAGTTTGATAGTAGCATAGTTGGGATGGACAGTAGCTAGCACATTGGTTTGATAGTAGCATAGTTGGGATGGACAGTAGCTAGCACATTGGTTTGATAGTAGCATAGTTGGGATGGACAGTAGCTAGCACATTGGTTTGATAGTAGCATAGTTGGGATGGACAGTAGCTAGCACATTGGTTTGATAGTAGCATAGTTGGGATGGACAGTAGCTAGCACATTGGTTTGATAGTAGCATAGTTGGGATGGAGAGTAGCTAGCACATTGGTTTGATAGCATCATAGTTGGGATGGACATTAGCTAGTGCATTGGTTTGATATTAGCATAGTTGGGATGGACAGTAGCTAGCGCATTGGTTTGATAGTAGCATAGTTGGGATGTACAGTAGGTAGCACATAGGTTTGATAGCATTGTTGGGATGGACAGTAGATAGCACATTGGTTTGATTGTAGCATAGTTGGGATGGACAGTAGCTAGCACATTGGTTTATAGTAGCATAGTTGGGATGGACAGTAGCTAGCACATTGGTTTGATAGTAGCATAGTTGGGATGGACAGTAGCTAGCACATTGGTTTGATAGTAACATAGCTGGGATGTTCAGTAGCTAGCACATTGGTTTGATAGTTGGGATGGACAGTAGCTAGCACATTGGTTTGATAGTAGCATAGTTGGGATGGACAGTAGCTAGCGCATTGGTTTGATAGTAACATAGCTGGGATGTTCAGTAGCTAGCGCATTGGTTTGATAGTAGCATAGTTGGGATGGACTGTAAGTAGCGCATTGGTTTGATAGTAGCATTGTTGGGATGGACAGTAGATAGCACATTGGTTTGATAGTAGCATAGTTGGGATGGACAGTAGCTAGCACATTGGTTTGATAGTAGCATAGTTGGGATGGACAGTAGCTAGCACATTGGTTTGATAGTAGCATAGTTGGGATGGACAGTAGCTAGCACATTGGTTTGATAGTAGCATAGTTGGGATGGACAGTAGCTAGCACATTGGTTTGATAGTAGCATAGTTGGGATGGACAGTAGCTAGCACATTGGTTTGATGGATGGACAGTAGCTAGCACATAGGTTTGATAGCATTGTTGGGATGAGCATAGTTGGGATGGACAGTAGCTAGCACATTGGTTTGATAGTAGCATAGTTGGGATGGACAGTAGCTAGCACATTGGTTTGATGGATGGACAGTAGCTAGCACATAGGTTTGATAGCATTGTTGGGATGGACAGTAGATAGCACATTGGTTTGATAGTAGCATAGTTGGGATGGACAGTAGCTAGCACATTGGTTTGATAGTAGCATAGTTGGGATGGACAGTAGCTAGCACATTAGTTTGATAGTAGCATAGTTGGGATGGACAGTAGCTAGCACATTGGTTTGATAGTAGCATAGTTGGGATGGACAGTAGCTAGCACATTGGTTTGATAGTAGCATAGTTGGGATGGACAGTAGCTAGCACATTGGTTTGATAGTAGCATAGTTGGGATGGACAGTAGCTAGCACATTGGTTTGATAGTAGCATAGTTGGGATGGACAGTAGCTAGCACATTGGTTTGATAGTAGCATAGTTGGGATGGAGAGTAGCTAGCACATTGGTTTGATAGCATCATAGTTGGGATGGACATTAGCTAGTGCATTGGTTTGATATTAGCATAGTTGGGATGGACAGTAGCTAGCGCATTGGTTTGATAGTAGCATAGTTGGGATGTACAGTAGGTAGCACATAGGTTTGATAGCATTGTTGGGATGGACAGTAGATAGCACATTGGTTTGATTGTAGCATAGTTGGGATGGACAGTAGCTAGCACATTGGTTTGATAGTAGCATAGTTGGGATGGACAGTAGCTAGCACATTGGTTTGATAGTAGCATAGTTGGGATGGACAGTAGCTAGCACATTGGTTTGATAGTAACATAGCTGGGATGTTCAGTAGCTAGCACATTGGTTTGATAGTTGGGATGGACAGTAGCTAGCACATTGGTTTGATAGTAGCATAGTTGGGATGGACAGTAGCTAGCGCATTGGTTTGATAGTAACATAGCTGGGATGTTCAGTAGCTAGCACATTGGTTTGATAGTTGGGATGGACAGTAGCTAGCACATTGGTTTGATAGTAGCATAGTTGGGATGGACAGTAGCTAGCACATTGGTTTGATAGTAACATAGCTGGGATGTTCAGTAGCTAGCACATTGGTTTGATAGTTGGGATGGACAGTAGCTAGCACATTGGTTTGATAGTAGCATAGTTGGGATGGACAGTAGCTAGCACATTGGTTTGATGGATGGACAGTAGCTAGCACATAGGTTTGATAGCATTGTTGGGATGGACAGTAGATAGCACATTGGTTTGATAGTAGCATAGTTGGGATGGACAGTAGCTAGCACATTGGTTTGATAGTAGCATAGTTGGGATGGACAGTAGCTAGCACATTAGTTTGATAGTAGCATAGTTGGGATGGACAGTAGCTAGCACATTGGTTTGATAGTAGCATAGTTGGGATGGACAGTAGCTAGCACATTGGTTTGATAGTAGCATAGTTGGGATGGACAGTAGCTAGCACATTGGTTTGATAGTAGCATAGTTGGGATGGACAGTAGCTAGCACATTGGTTTGATAGTAGCATAGTTGGGATGGACAGTAGCTAGCACATTGGTTTGATAGTAGCATAGTTGGGATGGAGAGTAGCTAGCACATTGGTTTGATAGCATCATAGTTGGGATGGACATTAGCTAGTGCATTGGTTTGATATTAGCATAGTTGGGATGGACAGTAGCTAGCGCATTGGTTTGATAGTAGCATAGTTGGGATGTACAGTAGGTAGCACATAGGTTTGATAGCATTGTTGGGATGGACAGTAGATAGCACATTGGTTTGATTGTAGCATAGTTGGGATGGACAGTAGCTAGCACATTGGTTTGATAGTAGCATAGTTGTGATGGACAGTAGCTAGCACATTGGTTTGATAGTAGCATAGTTGGGATGGACAGTAGCTAGCACATTGGTTTGATAGTAGCATAGTTGGGATGGACAGTAGCTAGCACATTGGTTTGATAGTAGCATAGTTGGGATGGAGAGTAGCTAGCACATAGGTTTGATAGCATTGTTGGGATGGACAGTAGATAGCACATTGGTTTGATTGTAGCATAGTTGGGATGGACAGTAGCTAGCACATTGGTTTGATAGTAGCATAGTTGGGATGGACAGTAGCTAGCACATTGGTTTGATAGTAACATAGCTGGGATGTTCAGTAGCTAGCACATTGGTTTGATAGTTGGGATGGACAGTAGCTAGCACATTGGTTTGATAGTAGCATAGTTGGGATGGACAGTAGCTAGCACATTGGTTTGATAGTAGCATAGTTGGGATGGACAGTAGCTAGCACATTGGTTTGATAGTAGCATAGTTGGGATGGAGAGTAGCTAGCACATAGGTTTGATAGCATTGTTGGGATGGACAGTAGATAGCACATTGGTTTGATTGTAGCATAGTTGGGATGGACAGTAGCTAGCACATTGGTTTGATAGTAGCATAGTTGGGATGGACAGTAGCTAGCACATTGGTTTGATAGTAGCATAGTTGGGATGGACAGTAGCTAGCACATTGGTTTGATAGTAACATAGCTGGGATGTTCAGTAGCTAGCACATTGGTTTGATAGTTGGGATGGACAGTAGCTAGCACATTGGTTTGATAGTAGCATAGTTGGGATGGACAGTAGCTAGCATATTGGTTTAAAAGTAGCATAGTTGGGATGGACAGTAGCTAGCACATTGGTTTGATAGTAGCATAGTTGGGATGGACAGTAGCTAGCACATTGGTTTGATAGTAGCATAGTTGGGATGGACAGTAGCTAGCACATTGGTTTGATAGCATCATAGTTGGGATGGACAGTAGCAAGCACATTGGTTTGATAGTAGCATAGTTGGGATGGACAGTAGCTAGCACATTGGTTTGATAGTAGCATAGTTGTGATGGACAGTAGCTAGCACATTGGTTTGATAGTAGCATAGTTGGGATGGACAGTAGCTAGCACATTGGTTTGATAGTAGCATAGTTGGGATGGACAGTAGATAGCACATTGGTTTGATAGTAGCATAGTTGGGATGGACAGTAGCTAGCACATTGGTTTGATAGTAGCATAGTTGGGATGGACAGTAGCTAGCACATTAGTTTGATAGTAGCATAGTTGGGATGGACAGTAGCAAGCACATTGGTTTGATAGTAGCATAGTTGGGATGGACAGTAGCTAGCACATTGGTTTGATAGTAGCATAGTTGTGATGGACAGTAGCTAGCACATTGGTTTGATAGTAGCATAGTTGGGATGGACAGTAGCTAGCACATTGGTTTGATAGTAGCATAGTTGGGATGGACAGTAGCTAGCACATTGGTTTGATAGTAGCATAGTTGGGATGGAGAGTAGCTAGCACATAGGTTTGATAGCATTGTTGGGATGGACAGTAGATAGCACATTGGTTTGATTGTAGCATAGTTGGGATGGACAGTAGCTAGCACATTGGTTTGATAGTAGCATAGTTGGGATGGACAGTAGCTAGCACATTGGTTTGATAGTAGCATAGTTGGGATGGACAGTAGCTAGCACATTGGTTTGATAGTAACATAGCTGGGATGTTCAGTAGCTAGCACATTGGTTTGATAGTTGGGATGGACAGTAGCTAGCACATTGGTTTGATAGTAGCATAGTTGGGATGGACAGTAGCTAGCACATTGGTTTGATAGTAGCATAGTTGGGATGGACAGTAGCTAGCACATTGGTTTGATAGTAGCATAGTTGGGATGGAGAGTAGCTAGCACATAGGTTTGATAGCATTGTTGGGATGGACAGTAGATAGCACATTGGTTTGATTGTAGCATAGTTGGGATGGACAGTAGCTAGCACATTGGTTTGATAGTAGCATAGTTGGGATGGACAGTAGCTAGCACATTGGTTTGATAGTAGCATAGTTGGGATGGACAGTAGCTAGCACATTGGTTTGATAGTAACATAGCTGGGATGTTCAGTAGCTAGCACATTGGTTTGATAGTTGGGATGGACAGTAGCTAGCACATTGGTTTGATAGTAGCATAGTTGGGATGGACAGTAGCTAGCATATTGGTTTAAAAGTAGCATAGTTGGGATGGACAGTAGCTAGCACATTGGTTTGATAGTAGCATAGTTGGGATGGACAGTAGCTAGCACATTGGTTTGATAGTAGCATAGTTGGGATGGACAGTAGCTAGCACATTGGTTTGATAGCATCATAGTTGGGATGGACAGTAGCTAGCGCATTGGTTTGATAGTAGCATAGTTGGGATGGACAGTAGCTAGCGCATTGGTTTGATAGTAGCATAGTTGGGATGTACAGTAGGTAGCACATAGGTTTGATAGCATTGTTGGGATGGACAGTAGATAGCACATTGGTTTGATTGTAGCATAGTTGGGATGGACAGTAGCTAGCACATTGGTTTGATAGTAGCATAGTTGGGATGGACAGTAGCTAGCACATTGGTTTGATAGCATCATAGTTGGGATGGACAGTAGCTAGCGCATTGGTTTGATAGTAGCATAGTTGGGATGGACAGTAGCTAGCGCATTGGTTTGATTGTAGCATAGTTGGGATGGACTGTAGCTAGCGCATTGGTTTGATAGTAGCATTGTTGGGATGGACAGTAGATAGCACATTGGTTTGATTGTAGCATAGTTGGGATGGACAGTAGCTAGCACATTGGTTTGATAGTAGCATAGTTGGGATGGACAGTAGCTATTACATTGGTTTGATAGTAGCATAGTTGGGATGGACAGTAGCTAGCACATTGGTTTGATAGTAGCATAGTTGGGATGGACAGTAGCTAGCACATTGGTTTGATAGTAGCATAGTTGGGATGGACAGTAGCTAGCACATTTGTTTGATGGATGGACAGTAGCTAGCACATAGGTTTGATAGCATTGTTGGGATGGACAGTAGATAGCACATTGGTTTGATTGTAGCATAGTTGGGATGGACAGTAGCTAGCACATTGGTTTGATAGTAGCATAGTTGGGATGGACAGTAGCTAGCACATTGGTTTGATAGTAGCATAGTTGGGATGTACAGTAGCTAGCACATTGGTTTGATAGTAACATAGCTGGGATGTTCAGTAGCTAGCACATTGGTTTGATAGTTGGGATGGACAGTAGCTAGCACATTGGTTTGATAGTAGCATAGTTGGGATGGACAGTAGCTAGCACATTGGTTTGATAGTAACATAGCTGGGATGTTCAGTAGCTAGCACATTGGTTTGATAGTTGGGATGGACAGTAGCTAGCACATTGGTTTGATAGTAGCATAGTTGGGATGGACAGTAGCTAGCACATTGGTTTGATAGTAGCATAGTTGGGATGGACAGTAGCTAGCACATTGGTTTGATAGTAGCATAGTTGGGATGGACAGTAGCTAGCACATTGGTTTGATAGTAGCATAGTTGGGATGGACAGTAGCTAGCACATTGGTTTGATAGCATCATAGTTGGGATGGACAGTAGCTAGCGCATTGGTTTGATAGTAGCATAGTTGGGATGGACAGTAGCTAGCGCATTGGTTTGATAGTAGCATAGTTGGGATGTACAGTAGGTAGCACATAGGTTTGATAGCATTGTTGGGATGGACAGTAGATAGCACATTGGTTTGATTGTAGCATAGTTGGGATGGACAGTAGCTAGCACATTGGTTTGATAGTAGCATAGTTGGGATGGACAGTAGCTAGCACATTGGTTTGATAGCATCATAGTTGGGATGGACAGTAGCTAGCGCATTGGTTTGATAGTAGCATAGTTGGGATGGACAGTAGCTAGCGCATTGGTTTGATAGTAGCATAGTTGGGATGGACTGTAGCTAGCGCATTGGTTTGATAGTAGCATTGTTGGGATGGACAGTAGATAGCACATTGGTTTGATTGTAGCATAGTTGGGATGGACAGTAGCTAGCACATTGGTTTGATAGTAGCATAGTTGGGATGGACAGTAGCTATTACATTGGTTTGATAGTAGCATAGTTGGGATGGACAGTAGCTAGCACATTGGTTTGATAGTAGCATAGTTGGGATGGACAGTAGCTAGCACATTGGTTTGATAGTAGCATAGTTGGGATGGACAGTAGCTATTACATTGGTTTGATAGTAGCATTGTTGGGATGGACAGTAGATAGCACATTGGTTTGATTGTAGCATAGTTGGGATGGACAGTAGCTAGCACATTGGTTTGATAGTAGCATAGTTGGGATGGACAGTAGCTATTACATTGGTTTGATAGTAGCATAGTTGGGATGGACAGTAGCTAGCACATTGGTTTGATAGTAGCATAGTTGGGATGGACAGTAGCTAGCACATTGGTTTGATAGTAGCATAGTTGGGATGGACAGTAGCTAGCACATTTGTTTGATGGATGGACAGTAGCTAGCACATAGCTTTGATAGCATTGTTGGGATGGACAGTAGATAGCACATTGGTTTGATTGTAGCATAGTTGGGATGGACAGTAGCTAGCACATTGGTTTGATAGTAGCATAGTTGGGATGGACAGTAGCTAGCACATTGGTTTGATAGTAGCATAGTTGGGATGGACAGTAGCTAGCACATTGGTTTGATAGTAGCATAGTTGGGATGTACAGTAGCTAGCACATAGGTTTGATAGCATTGTTGGGATGGACAGTAGATAGCACATTGGTTTGATTGTAGCATAGTTGGGATGGACAGTAGCTAGCACATTGGTTTGATAGTAGCATAGTTGGAATGGACAGTAGCTAGCACATTGGTTTGATAGTAGCATAGTTGGGATGGACAGTAGCTAGCACATTGGTTTGATAGCATCATAGTTGGGATGGACAGTAGCTAGCGCATTGGTTTGATAGTAGCATAGTTGGGATGGACAGTAGCTAGCGCATTGGTTTGATAGTAGCATAGTTGGGATGGACTGTAGCTAGCGCATTGGTTTGATAGTAGCATAGTTGGAATGGACAGTAGCTAGCGCATTGGTTTGATAGTAGCATAGTTGGGATGGACAGTAGCTAGCACATTGGTTTGATAGTAGCATAGTTGGGATGGACAGTAGCTATTACATTGGTTTGATAGCATAGTTGGGATGGACAGTAGCTAGCACATTGGTTTGATAGCATCATAGTTGGGATGGACAGTAGCTAGCGCATTGGTTTGATAGTAGCATAGTTGGGATGGACAGTAGCTAGCGCATTGGTTTGATAGTAGCATAGTTGGGATGGACAGTAGCTATTACATTGGTTTGATAGCATAGTTGGGATGGACAGTAGCTAGCACATTGGTTTGAAAGCATCATAGTTGGGATGGACAGTAGCTAGCGCATTGGTTTGATAGTAGCATAGTTGGGATGGACAGTAGCTAGCACATTGGTTTGATAGTAGCATAGTTGGGATGGACAGTAGCTAGCACATTGGTTTGATAGTAGCATAGTTGGGATGGACAGTAGCTAGCACATTGGTTTGATAGTAGCATAGTTGGGATGGACAGTAGCTAGCACATTGGTTTGATAGTAGCATAGTTGGGATGGACAGTAGCTAGCACATTGGTTTGATAGTAGCATAGTTGGGATGGACAGTAGCTAGCACATTGGTTTGATGGATGGACAGTAGCTAGCACATAGGTTTGATAGCATTGTTGGGATGAGCATAGTTGGGATGGACAGTAGCTAGCACATTGGTTTGATAGTAGCATAGTTGGGATGGACAGTAGCTAGCACATTGGTTTGATGGATGGACAGTAGCTAGCACATAGGTTTGATAGCATTGTTGGGATGGACAGTAGATAGCACATTGGTTTGATAGTAGCATAGTTGGGATGGACAGTAGCTAGCACATTGGTTTGATAGTAGCATAGTTGGGATGGACAGTAGCTAGCACATTAGTTTGATAGTAGCATAGTTGGGATGGACAGTAGCTAGCACATTGGTTTGATAGTAGCATAGTTGGGATGGACAGTAGCTAGCACATTGGTTTGATAGTAGCATAGTTGGGATGGACAGTAGCTAGCACATTGGTTTGATAGTAGCATAGTTGGGATGGACAGTAGCTAGCACATTGGTTTGATAGTAGCATAGTTGGGATGGACAGTAGCTAGCACATTGGTTTGATAGTAGCATAGTTGGGATGGAGAGTAGCTAGCACATTGGTTTGATAGCATCATAGTTGGGATGGACATTAGCTAGTGCATTGGTTTGATATTAGCATAGTTGGGATGGACAGTAGCTAGCGCATTGGTTTGATAGTAGCATAGTTGGGATGTACAGTAGGTAGCACATAGGTTTGATAGCATTGTTGGGATGGACAGTAGATAGCACATTGGTTTGATTGTAGCATAGTTGGGATGGACAGTAGCTAGCACATTGGTTTGATAGTAGCATAGTTGGGATGGACAGTAGCTAGCACATTGGTTTGATAGTAGCATAGTTGGGATGGACAGTAGCTAGCACATTGGTTTGATAGTAACATAGCTGGGATGTTCAGTAGCTAGCACATTGGTTTGATAGTTGGGATGGACAGTAGCTAGCACATTGGTTTGATAGTAGCATAGTTGGGATGGACAGTAGCTAGCGCATTGGTTTGATAGTAACATAGCTGGGATGTTCAGTAGCTAGCGCATTGGTTTGATAGTAGCATAGTTGGGATGGACTGTAAGTAGCGCATTGGTTTGATAGTAGCATTGTTGGGATGGACAGTAGATAGCACATTGGTTTGATAGTAGCATAGTTGGGATGGACAGTAGCTAGCACATTGGTTTGATAGTAGCATAGTTGGGATGGACAGTAGCTAGCACATTGGTTTGATAGTAGCATAGTTGGGATGGACAGTAGCTAGCACATTGGTTTGATAGTAGCATAGTTGGGATGGACAGTAGCTAGCACATTGGTTTGATAGTAGCATAGTTGGGATGGACAGTAGCTAGCACATTGGTTTGATGGATGGACAGTAGCTAGCACATAGGTTTGATAGCATTGTTGGGATGAGCATAGTTGGGATGGACAGTAGCTAGCACATTGGTTTGATAGTAGCATAGTTGGGATGGACAGTAGCTAGCACATTGGTTTGATGGATGGACAGTAGCTAGCACATAGGTTTGATAGCATTGTTGGGATGGACAGTAGATAGCACATTGGTTTGATAGTAGCATAGTTGGGATGGACAGTAGCTAGCACATTGGTTTGATAGTAGCATAGTTGGGATGGACAGTAGCTAGCACATTAGTTTGATAGTAGCATAGTTGGGATGGACAGTAGCTAGCACATTGGTTTGATAGTAGCATAGTTGGGATGGACAGTAGCTAGCACATTGGTTTGATAGTAGCATAGTTGGGATGGACAGTAGCTAGCACATTGGTTTGATAGTAGCATAGTTGGGATGGACAGTAGCTAGCACATTGGTTTGATAGTAGCATAGTTGGAATGGACAGTAGCTAGCGCATTGGTTTGATAGTAGCATAGTTGGGATGGACAGTAGCTAGCACATTGGTTTGATAGTAGCATAGTTGGGATGGACAGTAGCTATTACATTGGTTTGATAGCATAGTTGGGATGGACAGTAGCTAGCACATTGGTTTGATAGCATCATAGTTGGGATGGACAGTAGCTAGCGCATTGGTTTGATAGTAGCATAGTTGGGATGGACAGTAGCTAGCGCATTGGTTTGATAGTAGCATAGTTGGGATGGACAGTAGCTATTACATTGGTTTGATAGCATAGTTGGGATGGACAGTAGCTAGCACATTGGTTTGAAAGCATCATAGTTGGGATGGACAGTAGCTAGCGCATTGGTTTGATAGTAGCATAGTTGGGATGGACAGTAGCTAGCACATTGGTTTGATAGTAGCATAGTTGGGATGGACAGTAGCTAGCACATTGGTTTGATAGTAGCATAGTTGGGATGGACAGTAGCTAGCACATTGGTTTGATAGTAGCATAGTTGGGATGGACAGTAGCTAGCACATTGGTTTGATAGTAGCATAGTTGGGATGGACAGTAGCTAGCACATTGGTTTGATAGTAGCATAGTTGGGATGGACAGTAGCTAGCACATTGGTTTGATAGCATCATAGTTGGGATGGACAGTAGCTAGCGCATTGGTTTGATAGTAGCATAGTTGGGATGGACAGTAGCTAGCGCATTGGTTTGATAGTAGCATAGTTGGGATGTACAGTAGGTAGCACATAGGTTTGATAGCATTGTTGGGATGGACAGTAGATAGCACATTGGTTTGATTGTAGCATAGTTGGGATGGACAGTAGCTAGCACATTGGTTTGATAGTAGCATAGTTGGGATGGACAGTAGCTAGCACATTGGTTTGATAGCATCATAGTTGGGATGGACAGTAGCTAGCGCATTGGTTTGATAGTAGCATAGTTGGGATGGACAGTAGCTAGCGCATTGGTTTGATAGTAGCATAGTTGGGATGGACTGTAGCTAGCGCATTGGTTTGATAGTAGCATTGTTGGGATGGACAGTAGATAGCACATTGGTTTGATTGTAGCATAGTTGGGATGGACAGTAGCTAGCACATTGGTTTGATAGTAGCATAGTTGGGATGGACAGTAGCTATTACATTGGTTTGATAGTAGCATA
Organism: Borostomias antarcticus; assembly: GCF_949987555.1. Classification (NCBI taxonomy): domain Eukaryota; kingdom Metazoa; phylum Chordata; class Actinopteri; order Stomiiformes; family Stomiidae; genus Borostomias; species Borostomias antarcticus. The sequence goes on from NW_028176156.1 coordinate 57,401, forward strand.
GTTGGGATGGACAGTAGCTAGCACATTGGTTTGATAGTAGCATAGTTGGGATGGACAGTAGCTAGCACATTGGTTTGATAGTAGCATAGTTGGGATGGACAGTAGCTATTACATTGGTTTGATAGTAGCATTGTTGGGATGGACAGTAGATAGCACATTGGTTTGATTGTAGCATAGTTGGGATGGACAGTAGCTAGCACATTGGTTTGATAGTAGCATAGTTGGGATGGACAGTAGCTATTACATTGGTTTGATAGTAGCATAGTTGGGATGGACAGTAGCTAGCACATTGGTTTGATAGTAGCATAGTTGGGATGGACAGTAGCTAGCACATTGGTTTGATAGTAGCATAGTTGGGATGGACAGTAGCTAGCACATTTGTTTGATGGATGGACAGTAGCTAGCACATAGCTTTGATAGCATTGTTGGGATGGACAGTAGATAGCACATTTGTTTGATTGTAGCATAGTTGGGATGGACAGTAGCTAGCACATTGGTTTGATAGTAGCATAGTTGGGATGGACAGTAGCTAGCACATTGGTTTGATAGTAGCATAGTTGGGATGGACAGTAGCTAGCACATTGGTTTGATAGTAGCATAGTTGGGATGTACAGTAGCTAGCACATAGGTTTGATAGCATTGTTGGGATGGACAGTAGATAGCACATTGGTTTGATTGTAGCATAGTTGGGATGGACAGTAGCTAGCACATTGGTTTGATAGTAGCATAGTTGGAATGGACAGTAGCTAGCACATTGGTTTGATAGTAGCATAGTTGGGATGGACAGTAGCTAGCACATTGGTTTGATAGCATCATAGTTGGGATGGACAGTAGCTAGCGCATTGGTTTGATAGTAGCATAGTTGGGATGGACAGTAGCTAGCGCATTGGTTTGATAGTAGCATAGTTGGGATGGACTGTAGCTAGCGCATTGGTTTGATAGTAGCATAGTTGGAATGGACAGTAGCTAGCGCATTGGTTTGATAGTAGCATAGTTGGGATGGACAGTAGCTAGCACATTGGTTTGATAGTAGCATAGTTGGGATGGACAGTAGCTATTACATTGGTTTGATAGCATAGTTGGGATGGACAGTAGCTAGCACATTGGTTTGATAGCATCATAGTTGGGATGGACAGTAGCTAGCGCATTGGTTTGATAGTAGCATAGTTGGGATGGACAGTAGCTAGCGCATTGGTTTGATAGTAGCATAGTTGGGATGGACAGTAGCTATTACATTGGTTTGATAGCATAGTTGGGATGGACAGTAGCTAGCACATTGGTTTGAAAGCATCATAGTTGGGATGGACAGTAGCTAGCGCATTGGTTTGATAGTAGCATAGTTGGGATGGACAGTAGCTAGCACATTGGTTTGATAGTAGCATAGTTGGGATGGACAGTAGCTAGCACATTGGTTTGATAGTAGCATAGTTGGGATGGACAGTAGCTAGCACATTGGTTTGATAGTAGCATAGTTGGGATGGACAGTAGCTAGCACATTGGTTTGATAGTAGCATAGTTGGGATGGACAGTAGCTAGCACATTGGTTTGATAGTAGCATAGTTGGGATGGACAGTAGCTAGCACATTGGTTTGATGGATGGACAGTAGCTAGCACATAGGTTTGATAGCATTGTTGGGATGAGCATAGTTGGGATGGACAGTAGCTAGCACATTGGTTTGATAGTAGCATAGTTGGGATGGACAGTAGCTAGCACATTGGTTTGATGGATGGACAGTAGCTAGCACATAGGTTTGATAGCATTGTTGGGATGGACAGTAGATAGCACATTGGTTTGATAGTAGCATAGTTGGGATGGACAGTAGCTAGCACATTGGTTTGATAGTAGCATAGTTGGGATGGACAGTAGCTAGCACATTAGTTTGATAGTAGCATAGTTGGGATGGACAGTAGCTAGCACATTGGTTTGATAGTAGCATAGTTGGGATGGACAGTAGCTAGCACATTGGTTTGATAGTAGCATAGTTGGGATGGACAGTAGCTAGCACATTGGTTTGATAGTAGCATAGTTGGGATGGACAGTAGCTAGCACATTGGTTTGATAGTAGCATAGTTGGGATGGACAGTAGCTAGCACATTGGTTTGATAGTAGCATAGTTGGGATGGAGAGTAGCTAGCACATTGGTTTGATAGCATCATAGTTGGGATGGACATTAGCTAGTGCATTGGTTTGATATTAGCATAGTTGGGATGGACAGTAGCTAGCGCATTGGTTTGATAGTAGCATAGTTGGGATGTACAGTAGGTAGCACATAGGTTTGATAGCATTGTTGGGATGGACAGTAGATAGCACATTGGTTTGATTGTAGCATAGTTGGGATGGACAGTAGCTAGCACATTGGTTTGATAGTAGCATAGTTGGGATGGACAGTAGCTAGCACATTGGTTTGATAGTAGCATAGTTGGGATGGACAGTAGCTAGCACATTGGTTTGATAGTAACATAGCTGGGATGTTCAGTAGCTAGCACATTGGTTTGATAGTTGGGATGGACAGTAGCTAGCACATTGGTTTGATAGTAGCATAGTTGGGATGGACAGTAGCTAGCGCATTGGTTTGATAGTAACATAGCTGGGATGTTCAGTAGCTAGCGCATTGGTTTGATAGTAGCATAGTTGGGATGGACTGTAAGTAGCGCATTGGTTTGATAGTAGCATTGTTGGGATGGACAGTAGATAGCACATTGGTTTGATAGTAGCATAGTTGGGATGGACAGTAGCTAGCACATTGGTTTGATAGTAGCATAGTTGGGATGGACAGTAGCTAGCACATTGGTTTGATAGTAGCATAGTTGGGATGGACAGTAGCTAGCACATTGGTTTGATAGTAGCATAGTTGGGATGGACAGTAGCTAGCACATTGGTTTGATAGTAGCATAGTTGGGATGGACAGTAGCTAGCACATTGGTTTGATGGATGGACAGTAGCTAGCACATAGGTTTGATAGCATTGTTGGGATGAGCATAGTTGGGATGGACAGTAGCTAGCACATTGGTTTGATAGTAGCATAGTTGGGATGGACAGTAGCTAGCACATTGGTTTGATGGATGGACAGTAGCTAGCACATAGGTTTGATAGCATTGTTGGGATGGACAGTAGATAGCACATTGGTTTGATAGTAGCATAGTTGGGATGGACAGTAGCTAGCACATTGGTTTGATAGTAGCATAGTTGGGATGGACAGTAGCTAGCACATTAGTTTGATAGTAGCATAGTTGGGATGGACAGTAGCTAGCACATTGGTTTGATAGTAGCATAGTTGGGATGGACAGTAGCTAGCACATTGGTTTGATAGTAGCATAGTTGGGATGGACAGTAGCTAGCACATTGGTTTGATAGTAGCATAGTTGGGATGGACAGTAGCTAGCACATTGGTTTGATAGTAGCATAGTTGGAATGGACAGTAGCTAGCGCATTGGTTTGATAGTAGCATAGTTGGGATGGACAGTAGCTAGCACATTGGTTTGATAGTAGCATAGTTGGGATGGACAGTAGCTATTACATTGGTTTGATAGCATAGTTGGGATGGACAGTAGCTAGCACATTGGTTTGATAGCATCATAGTTGGGATGGACAGTAGCTAGCGCATTGGTTTGATAGTAGCATAGTTGGGATGGACAGTAGCTAGCGCATTGGTTTGATAGTAGCATAGTTGGGATGGACAGTAGCTATTACATTGGTTTGATAGCATAGTTGGGATGGACAGTAGCTAGCACATTGGTTTGAAAGCATCATAGTTGGGATGGACAGTAGCTAGCGCATTGGTTTGATAGTAGCATAGTTGGGATGGACAGTAGCTAGCACATTGGTTTGATAGTAGCATAGTTGGGATGGACAGTAGCTAGCACATTGGTTTGATAGTAGCATAGTTGGGATGGACAGTAGCTAGCACATTGGTTTGATAGTAGCATAGTTGGGATGGACAGTAGCTAGCACATTGGTTTGATAGTAGCATAGTTGGGATGGACAGTAGCTAGCACATTGGTTTGATAGTAGCATAGTTGGGATGGACAGTAGCTAGCACATTGGTTTGATGGATGGACAGTAGCTAGCACATAGGTTTGATAGCATTGTTGGGATGAGCATAGTTGGGATGGACAGTAGCTAGCACATTGGTTTGATAGTAGCATAGTTGGGATGGACAGTAGCTAGCACATTGGTTTGATGGATGGACAGTAGCTAGCACATAGGTTTGATAGCATTGTTGGGATGGACAGTAGATAGCACATTGGTTTGATAGTAGCATAGTTGGGATGGACAGTAGCTAGCACATTGGTTTGATAGTAGCATAGTTGGGATGGACAGTAGCTAGCACATTAGTTTGATAGTAGCATAGTTGGGATGGACAGTAGCTAGCACATTGGTTTGATAGTAGCATAGTTGGGATGGACAGTAGCTAGCACATTGGTTTGATAGTAGCATAGTTGGGATGGACAGTAGCTAGCACATTGGTTTGATAGTAGCATAGTTGGGATGGACAGTAGCTAGCACATTGGTTTGATAGTAGCATAGTTGGGATGGACAGTAGCTAGCACATTGGTTTGATAGTAGCATAGTTGGGATGGAGAGTAGCTAGCACATTGGTTTGATAGCATCATAGTTGGGATGGACATTAGCTAGTGCATTGGTTTGATATTAGCATAGTTGGGATGGACAGTAGCTAGCGCATTGGTTTGATAGTAGCATAGTTGGGATGTACAGTAGGTAGCACATAGGTTTGATAGCATTGTTGGGATGGACAGTAGATAGCACATTGGTTTGATTGTAGCATAGTTGGGATGGACAGTAGCTAGCACATTGGTTTATAGTAGCATAGTTGGGATGGACAGTAGCTAGCACATTGGTTTGATAGTAGCATAGTTGGGATGGACAGTAGCTAGCACATTGGTTTGATAGTAACATAGCTGGGATGTTCAGTAGCTAGCACATTGGTTTGATAGTTGGGATGGACAGTAGCTAGCACATTGGTTTGATAGTAGCATAGTTGGGATGGACAGTAGCTAGCGCATTGGTTTGATAGTAACATAGCTGGGATGTTCAGTAGCTAGCGCATTGGTTTGATAGTAGCATAGTTGGGATGGACTGTAAGTAGCGCATTGGTTTGATAGTAGCATTGTTGGGATGGACAGTAGATAGCACATTGGTTTGATAGTAGCATAGTTGGGATGGACAGTAGCTAGCACATTGGTTTGATAGTAGCATAGTTGGGATGGACAGTAGCTAGCACATTGGTTTGATAGTAGCATAGTTGGGATGGACAGTAGCTAGCACATTGGTTTGATAGTAGCATAGTTGGGATGGACAGTAGCTAGCACATTGGTTTGATAGTAGCATAGTTGGGATGGACAGTAGCTAGCACATTGGTTTGATGGATGGACAGTAGCTAGCACATAGGTTTGATAGCATTGTTGGGATGAGCATAGTTGGGATGGACAGTAGCTAGCACATTGGTTTGATAGTAGCATAGTTGGGATGGACAGTAGCTAGCACATTGGTTTGATGGATGGACAGTAGCTAGCACATAGGTTTGATAGCATTGTTGGGATGGACAGTAGATAGCACATTGGTTTGATAGTAGCATAGTTGGGATGGACAGTAGCTAGCACATTGGTTTGATAGTAGCATAGTTGGGATGGACAGTAGCTAGCACATTAGTTTGATAGTAGCATAGTTGGGATGGACAGTAGCTAGCACATTGGTTTGATAGTAGCATAGTTGGGATGGACAGTAGCTAGCACATTGGTTTGATAGTAGCATAGTTGGGATGGACAGTAGCTAGCACATTGGTTTGATAGTAGCATAGTTGGGATGGACAGTAGCTAGCACATTGGTTTGATAGTAGCATAGTTGGGATGGACAGTAGCTAGCACATTGGTTTGATAGTAGCATAGTTGGGATGGAGAGTAGCTAGCACATTGGTTTGATAGCATCATAGTTGGGATGGACATTAGCTAGTGCATTGGTTTGATATTAGCATAGTTGGGATGGACAGTAGCTAGCGCATTGGTTTGATAGTAGCATAGTTGGGATGTACAGTAGGTAGCACATAGGTTTGATAGCATTGTTGGGATGGACAGTAGATAGCACATTGGTTTGATTGTAGCATAGTTGGGATGGACAGTAGCTAGCACATTGGTTTGATAGTAGCATAGTTGGGATGGACAGTAGCTAGCACATTGGTTTGATAGTAGCATAGTTGGGATGGACAGTAGCTAGCACATTGGTTTGATAGTAACATAGCTGGGATGTTCAGTAGCTAGCACATTGGTTTGATAGTTGGGATGGACAGTAGCTAGCACATTGGTTTGATAGTAGCATAGTTGGGATGGACAGTAGCTAGCGCATTGGTTTGATAGTAACATAGCTGGGATGTTCAGTAGCTAGCACATTGGTTTGATAGTTGGGATGGACAGTAGCTAGCACATTGGTTTGATAGTAGCATAGTTGGGATGGACAGTAGCTAGCACATTGGTTTGATAGTAACATAGCTGGGATGTTCAGTAGCTAGCACATTGGTTTGATAGTTGGGATGGACAGTAGCTAGCACATTGGTTTGATAGTAGCATAGTTGGGATGGACAGTAGCTAGCACATTGGTTTGATGGATGGACAGTAGCTAGCACATAGGTTTGATAGCATTGTTGGGATGGACAGTAGATAGCACATTGGTTTGATAGTAGCATAGTTGGGATGGACAGTAGCTAGCACATTGGTTTGATAGTAGCATAGTTGGGATGGACAGTAGCTAGCACATTAGTTTGATAGTAGCATAGTTGGGATGGACAGTAGCTAGCACATTGGTTTGATAGTAGCATAGTTGGGATGGACAGTAGCTAGCACATTGGTTTGATAGTAGCATAGTTGGGATGGACAGTAGCTAGCACATTGGTTTGATAGTAGCATAGTTGGGATGGACAGTAGCTAGCACATTGGTTTGATAGTAGCATAGTTGGGATGGACAGTAGCTAGCACATTGGTTTGATAGTAGCATAGTTGGGATGGAGAGTAGCTAGCACATTGGTTTGATAGCATCATAGTTGGGATGGACATTAGCTAGTGCATTGGTTTGATATTAGCATAGTTGGGATGGACAGTAGCTAGCGCATTGGTTTGATAGTAGCATAGTTGGGATGTACAGTAGGTAGCACATAGGTTTGATAGCATTGTTGGGATGGACAGTAGATAGCACATTGGTTTGATTGTAGCATAGTTGGGATGGACAGTAGCTAGCACATTGGTTTGATAGTAGCATAGTTGGGATGGACAGTAGCTAGCACATTGGTTTGATAGTAGCATAGTTGGGATGGACAGTAGCTAGCACATTGGTTTGATAGTAACATAGCTGGGATGTTCAGTAGCTAGCACATTGGTTTGATAGTTGGGATGGACAGTAGCTAGCACATTGGTTTGATAGTAGCATAGTTGGGATGGACAGTAGCTAGCGCATTGGTTTGATAGTAACATAGCTGGGATGTTCAGTAGCTAGCGCATTGGTTTGATAGTAGCATAGTTGGGATGGACTGTAAGTAGCGCATTGGTTTGATAGTAGCATTGTTGGGATGGACAGTAGATAGCACATTGGTTTGATAGTAGCATAGTTGGGATGGACAGTAGCTAGCACATTGGTTTGATAGTAGCATAGTTGGGATGGACAGTAGCTAGCACATTGGTTTGATAGTAGCATAGTTGGGATGGACAGTAGCTAGCACATTGGTTTGATAGTAGCATAGTTGGGATGGACAGTAGCTAGCACATTGGTTTGATAGTAGCATAGTTGGGATGGACAGTAGCTAGCACATTGGTTTGATGGATGGACAGTAGCTAGCACATAGGTTTGATAGCATTGTTGGGATGAGCATAGTTGGGATGGACAGTAGCTAGCACATTGGTTTGATAGTAGCATAGTTGGGATGGACAGTAGCTAGCACATTGGTTTGATGGATGGACAGTAGCTAGCACATAGGTTTGATAGCATTGTTGGGATGGACAGTAGATAGCACATTGGTTTGATAGTAGCATAGTTGGGATGGACAGTAGCTAGCACATTGGTTTGATAGTAGCATAGTTGGGATGGACAGTAGCTAGCACATTAGTTTGATAGTAGCATAGTTGGGATGGACAGTAGCTAGCACATTGGTTTGATAGTAGCATAGTTGGGATGGACAGTAGCTAGCACATTGGTTTGATAGTAGCATAGTTGGGATGGACAGTAGCTAGCACATTGGTTTGATAGTAGCATAGTTGGGATGGACAGTAGCTAGCACATTGGTTTGATAGTAGCATAGTTGGAATGGACAGTAGCTAGCGCATTGGTTTGATAGTAGCATAGTTGGGATGGACAGTAGCTAGCACATTGGTTTGATAGTAGCATAGTTGGGATGGACAGTAGCTATTACATTGGTTTGATAGCATAGTTGGGATGGACAGTAGCTAGCACATTGGTTTGATAGCATCATAGTTGGGATGGACAGTAGCTAGCGCATTGGTTTGATAGTAGCATAGTTGGGATGGACAGTAGCTAGCGCATTGGTTTGATAGTAGCATAGTTGGGATGGACAGTAGCTATTACATTGGTTTGATAGCATAGTTGGGATGGACAGTAGCTAGCACATTGGTTTGAAAGCATCATAGTTGGGATGGACAGTAGCTAGCGCATTGGTTTGATAGTAGCATAGTTGGGATGGACAGTAGCTAGCACATTGGTTTGATAGTAGCATAGTTGGGATGGACAGTAGCTAGCACATTGGTTTGATAGTAGCATAGTTGGGATGGACAGTAGCTAGCACATTGGTTTGATAGTAGCATAGTTGGGATGGACAGTAGCTAGCACATTGGTTTGATAGTAGCATAGTTGGGATGGACAGTAGCTAGCACATTGGTTTGATAGTAGCATAGTTGGGATGGACAGTAGCTAGCACATTGGTTTGATGGATGGACAGTAGCTAGCACATAGGTTTGATAGCATTGTTGGGATGAGCATAGTTGGGATGGACAGTAGCTAGCACATTGGTTTGATAGTAGCATAGTTGGGATGGACAGTAGCTAGCACATTGGTTTGATGGATGGACAGTAGCTAGCACATAGGTTTGATAGCATTGTTGGGATGGACAGTAGATAGCACATTGGTTTGATAGTAGCATAGTTGGGATGGACAGTAGCTAGCACATTGGTTTGATAGTAGCATAGTTGGGATGGACAGTAGCTAGCACATTAGTTTGATAGTAGCATAGTTGGGATGGACAGTAGCTAGCACATTGGTTTGATAGTAGCATAGTTGGGATGGACAGTAGCTAGCACATTGGTTTGATAGTAGCATAGTTGGGATGGACAGTAGCTAGCACATTGGTTTGATAGTAGCATAGTTGGGATGGACAGTAGCTAGCACATTGGTTTGATAGTAGCATAGTTGGGATGGACAGTAGCTAGCACATTGGTTTGATAGTAGCATAGTTGGGATGGAGAGTAGCTAGCACATTGGTTTGATAGCATCATAGTTGGGATGGACATTAGCTAGTGCATTGGTTTGATATTAGCATAGTTGGGATGGACAGTAGCTAGCGCATTGGTTTGATAGTAGCATAGTTGGGATGTACAGTAGGTAGCACATAGGTTTGATAGCATTGTTGGGATGGACAGTAGATAGCACATTGGTTTGATTGTAGCATAGTTGGGATGGACAGTAGCTAGCACATTGGTTTGATAGTAGCATAGTTGGGATGGACAGTAGCTAGCACATTGGTTTGATAGTAGCATAGTTGGGATGGACAGTAGCTAGCACATTGGTTTGATAGTAACATAGCTGGGATGTTCAGTAGCTAGCACATTGGTTTGATAGTTGGGATGGACAGTAGCTAGCACATTGGTTTGATAGTAGCATAGTTGGGATGGACAGTAGCTAGCGCATTGGTTTGATAGTAACATAGCTGGGATGTTCAGTAGCTAGCGCATTGGTTTGATAGTAGCATAGTTGGGATGGACTGTAAGTAGCGCATTGGTTTGATAGTAGCATTGTTGGGATGGACAGTAGATAGCACATTGGTTTGATAGTAGCATAGTTGGGATGGACAGTAGCTAGCACATTGGTTTGATAGTAGCATAGTTGGGATGGACAGTAGCTAGCACATTGGTTTGATAGTAGCATAGTTGGGATGGACAGTAGCTAGCACATTGGTTTGATAGTAGCATAGTTGGGATGGACAGTAGCTAGCACATTGGTTTGATAGTAGCATAGTTGGGATGGACAGTAGCTAGCACATTGGTTTGATGGATGGACAGTAGCTAGCACATAGGTTTGATAGCATTGTTGGGATGAGCATAGTTGGGATGGACAGTAGCTAGCACATTGGTTTGATAGTAGCATAGTTGGGATGGACAGTAGCTAGCACATTGGTTTGATAAATGGACAGTAGCTAGCACATAGGTTTGATAGCATTGTTGGGATGGACAGTAGATAGCACATTGGTTTGATAGTAGCATAGTTGGGATGGACAGTAGCTAGCACATTGGTTTGATAGTAGCATAGTTGGGATGGACAGTAGCTAGCACATTAGTTTGATAGTAGCATAGTTGGGATGGACAGTAGCTAGCACATTGGTTTGATAGTAGCATAGTTGGGATGGACAGTAGCTAGCACATTGGTTTGATAGTAGCATAGTTGGGATGGACAGTAGCTAGCACATTGGTTTGATAGTAGCATAGTTGGGATGGACAGTAGCTAGCACATTGGTTTGATAGTAGCATAGTTGGGATGGACAGTAGCTAGCACATTGGTTTGATAGTAGCATAGTTGGGATGGAGAGTAGCTAGCACATTGGTTTGATAGCATCATAGTTGGGATGGACATTAGCTAGTGCATTGGTTTGATATTAGCATAGTTGGGATGGACAGTAGCTAGCGCATTGGTTTGATAGTAGCATAGTTGGGATGTACAGTAGGTAGCACATAGGTTTGATAGCATTGTTGGGATGGACAGTAGATAGCACATTGGTTTGATTGTAGCATAGTTGGGATGGACAGTAGCTAGCACATTGGTTTGATAGTAGCATAGTTGGGATGGACAGTAGCTAGCACATTGGTTTGATAGTAGCATAGTTGGGATGGACAGTAGCTAGCACATTGGTTTGATAGTAACATAGCTGGGATGTTCAGTAGCTAGCACATTGGTTTGATAGTTGGGATGGACAGTAGCTAGCACATTGGTTTGATAGTAGCATAGTTGGGATGGACAGTAGCTAGCGCATTGGTTTGATAGTAACATAGCTGGGATGTTCAGTAGCTAGCGCATTGGTTTGATAGTAGCATAGTTGGGATGGACTGTAAGTAGCGCATTGGTTTGATAGTAGCATTGTTGGGATGGACAGTAGATAGCACATTGGTTTGATAGTAGCATAGTTGGGATGGACAGTAGCTAGCACATTGGTTTGATAGTAGCATAGTTGGGATGGACAGTAGCTAGCACATTGGTTTGATAGTAGCATAGTTGGGATGGACAGTAGCTAGCAAGTTGGTTTGATAGTAGCATAGTTGGGATGGACAGTAGCTAGCACATTGGTTTGATAGCATCATAGTTGGGATGGACAGTAGCTAGCGCATTGGTTTGATAGTAGCATAGTTGGGATGGACAGTAGCTAGCGCATTGGTTTGATAGTAGCATAGTTGGGATGTACAGTAGGTAGCACATAGGTTTGATAGCATTGTTGGGATGGACAGTAGATAGCACATTGGTTTGATTGTAGCATAGTTGGGATGGACAGTAGCTAGCACATTGGTTTGATAGTAGCATAGTTGGGATGGACAGTAGCTAGCACATTGGTTTGATAGCATCATAGTTGGGATGGACAGTAGCTAGCGCATTGGTTTGATAGTAGCATAGTTGGGATGGACAGTAGCTAGCGCATTGGTTTGATAGTAGCATAGTTGGGATGGACTGTAGCTAGCGCATTGGTTTGATAGTAGCATTGTTGGGATGGACAGTAGATAGCACATTGGTTTGATTGTAGCATAGTTGGGATGGACAGTAGCTAGCACATTGGTTTGATAGTAGCATAGTTGGGATGGACAGTAGCTAGCACATTGGTTTGATAGTAGCATAGTTGGGATGGACAGTAGCTAGCACATTGGTTTGATAGTAACATAGCTGGGATGTTCAGTAGCTAGCACATTGGTTTGATAGTTGGGATGGACAGTAGCTAGCACATTGGTTTGATAGTAGCATAGTTGGGATGGACAGTAGCTAGCGCATTGGTTTGATAGTAACATAGCTGGGATGTTCAGTAGCTAGCGCATTGGTTTGATAGTAGCATAGTTGGGATGGACTGTAAGTAGCGCATTGGTTTGATAGTAGCATTGTTGGGATGGACAGTAGATAGCACATTGGTTTGATAGTAGCATAGTTGGGATGGACAGTAGCTAGCACATTGGTTTGATAGTAGCATAGTTGGGATGGACAGTAGCTAGCACATTGGTTTGATAGTAGCATAGTTGGGATGGACAGTAGCTAGCAAGTTGGTTTGATAGTAGCATAGTTGGGATGGACAGTAGCTAGCACATTGGTTTGATAGCATCATAGTTGGGATGGACAGTAGCTAGCGCATTGGTTTGATAGTAGCATAGTTGGGATGGACAGTAGCTAGCGCATTGGTTTGATAGTAGCATAGTTGGGATGTACAGTAGGTAGCACATAGGTTTGATAGCATTGTTGGGATGGACAGTAGATAGCACATTGGTTTGATTGTAGCATAGTTGGGATGGACAGTAGCTAGCACATTGGTTTGATAGTAGCATAGTTGGGATGGACAGTAGCTAGCACATTGGTTTGATAGCATCATAGTTGGGATGGACAGTAGCTAGCGCATTGGTTTGATAGTAGCATAGTTGGGATGGACAGTAGCTAGCGCATTGGTTTGATAGTAGCATAGTTGGGATGGACTGTAGCTAGCGCATTGGTTTGATAGTAGCATTGTTGGGATGGACAGTAGATAGCACATTGGTTTGATTGTAGCATAGTTGGGATGGACAGTAGCTAGCACATTGGTTTGATAGTAGCATAGTTGGGATGGACAGTAGCTAGCACATTGGTTTGATAGTAGCATAGTTGGGATGGACAGTAGCTAGCACATTGGTTTGATAGTAGCATAGTTGGGATGGACAGTAGCTAGCACATTGATTTGATAGTAGCATAGTTGGGATGGACAGTAGCTAGCACATTGGTTTGATGGATGGACAGTAGCTAGCACATAGGTTTGATAGCATTGTTGGGATGGACAGTAGATAGCACATTGGTTTGATTGTAGCATAGTTGGGATGGACAGTAGCTAGCACATTGGTTTGATAGTAGCATAGTTGGGATGGACAGTAGCTAGCACATTGGTTTGATAGTAGCATAGTTGGGATGTACAGTAGCTAGCACATTGGTTTGATAGTAGCATAGTTGGGATGGACAGTAGCTAGCACATTGGTTTGATAGTAGCATAGTTGGGATGGACAGTAGCTAGCACATTGGTTTGATAGTAGCATAGTTGGGATGTACAGTAGCTAGCACATAGGTTTGATAGCATTGTTGGGATGGACAGTAGATAGCACATTGGTTTGATTGTAGCATAGTTGGGATGGACAGTAGCTAGCACATTGGTTTGATAGTAGCATAGTTGGAATGGACAGTAGCTAGCACATTGGTTTGATAGTAGCATAGTTGGAATGGACAGTAGCTAGCACATTGGTTTGATAGCATCATAGTTGGGATGGACAGTAGCTAGCGCATTGGTTTGATAGTAGCATAGTTGGGATGGACAGTAGCTAGCGCATTGGTTTGATAGTAGCATAGTTGGGATGGACTGTAGCTAGCGCATTGGTTTGATAGTAGCATAGTTGGAATGGACAGTAGCTAGCGCATTGGTTTGATAGTAGCATAGTTGGGATGGACAGTAGCTAGCACATTGGTTTGATAGTAGCATAGTTGGGATGGACAGTAGCTATTACATTGGTTTGATAGCATAGTTGGGATGGACAGTAGCTAGCACATTGGTTTGATAGCATCATAGTTGGGATGGACAGTAGCTAGCGCATTGGTTTGATAGTAGCATAGTTGGGATGGACAGTAGCTAGCGCATTGGTTTGATAGTAGCATAGTTGGGATGGACAGTAGCTATTACATTGGTTTGATAGCATAGTTGGGATGGACAGTAGCTAGCACATTGGTTTGATAGCATCATAGTTGGGATGGACAGTAGCTAGCGTATTGGTTTGATAGTAGCATAGTTGGGATGGACAGTAGCTAGCACATTGGTTTGATAGTAGCATAGTTGGGATGGAGAGTAGCTAGCACATTGGTTTGATAGTAGCATAGTTGGGATGGACAGTAGCTAGCACATTGGTTTGATAGTAGCATAGTTGGGATGGACAGTAGCTAGCACATTGGTTTGATAGTAGCATAGTTGGGATGGACAGTAGCTAGCACATTGGTTTGATAGTAGCATAGTTGGGATGGACAGTAGCTAGCACATTGGTTTGATGGATGGACAGTAGCTAGCACATAGGTTTGATAGCATTGTTGGGATGAGCATAGTTGGGATGGACAGTAGCTAGCA